>NC_062527.1:20651234-20758734 GCF_022655615.1 Tachysurus fulvidraco | reverse complement strand
AGAAATCGGTTGTTTCGTAGACGATGTTTGCTAAACTTTGTGTTGACTGAACAAAATTAGCTGGCGAGGGATCAATCAAAACTTACCTCGCTTTTACATTTTGAAGGCATTTTTGTTGAAAAGTTATGATTCTAAACCTTCTTCCTAATTAGGCCCAAAATGAAAATTGACCTGATGTTGGCGCTAAAGTGTTGGCAGAACTGGGACCAAATTTGGTCCGAATGTGCAGCAGACCCTCATCAATCTTTTTACCGGGTGGTTCTATGGGGTGTGGCGGACTATTTAGGCAGAAGAAGAAGAAGAAGAAGAAGAAGAAGAAGAAGAAGAAGAAGAAGAAGAATTATTGGAGAGAGAGAGATAGAAAGAGAGAGAAAATATCCAGTAGGTCGTATCATCAAACCCGTGTGGTGGTATTACAATAGGATAAGTTTCATTTTGTCTCAATGACTTTTTTCCTGATCCTTCAGGGAAACACGGATCAGGATCCCATCAGGATCAGCGTTCCGAATCCACTCGAACCAGATGGCGAACCAGATGGTGGCGAATTTATCTTTTAGGGCCTTTTTACACCCGGTCACTTCATGTGTTGTCTCTGATACGATAGCTATCTGATTTGTTAAAACTGTTCCGTTTACATCAGGCCACATAAACGCGTCTCGGCGAATCGGATATCGATCCCATCTTTCTACTCCCGCCCAAAATTCTAATATATTTTACCTCATTTCCGGAGTAATTGAAATGGAACACACTTTGGTGTACGCGGTTTTAAGCCTCGACGAGACGCCTGGGTGAAAGATCACCTGCGAGTGACGTACTTCCGTTTGGGAGGAGTATAGCGCTGACGTATGTGGCTCGAACAACCACATACATTTACACCTGTCCAGTTCCATCTGAAACGCGTCCCAGACCTCCTCCTGAGGGGGTTTGTACCAACGGATTTATATCCGTCTCCAAAACGTTTCTGAGGACATTTAGACCTGGTCTTTTTACCATCGGGTAGCTATCTGATCACAGAAAACGCAGGAAGTGATCAGGTGTAAAAAAGCCACTTAGATAATAAATTATGATGTTCTTTTGAATGTGAAATTCATTCACATTTCACTGACTGTCGTACTGAATTTGTGGGAAAATAATCAACAGTGTAACACTTCAGACCACATCACATACGTACACTATATTAATGCAGTAGCTTTTATTAGTGTTTTATTTATTCTTCACTTCAATCATTTCCTATTGTTTTCCTTTTCTAAACATTCATTTCCGTTCATTTATTTGGAAAAAAAACAATAAACTGAAGCAATTAAATAAACAAAAATGCAAAAATAAGTAAATGATTCGAAAACAAATAAAGAAATAGTTTATAATATAGAAAGAAAATGTAGATACACAGATGTCTGAGTAAACATTTTTATATATCATTTCAAAATATTTTAAATAATTTATTAAAAAAACTGCACATAAATATTAGAGATTATCTTGATAACCAGATATTTATTTATTTATTTATTTATTTATTTATGAGAATGTATTTACATTTTAATTAAAGCTACTATAAGATCTTGCCATATGAAAGGTAACAGCGATGCACCGGAGAGCACAGCTAGTTTATTTCGGCTCAGCACGAGCTGGTTTCTTCTCCGACTGTAAATACGACTCTTGCTTGCGTCAGCGTTCTCGCAGCTCGGTGACCGACAGATTTATTTATTTATTTATTTATTTTATTCTCTTTCTGCCAAACGTCACAGCGGTGATTTAATTACAGGAAGCAGACTGCTGTGAAACAGGAAGAGGAAGCTCGGATCGTGTCCCCAGTTTGCTCCGGACCCCTGCGCGCTCTTGGGTCAGTGGCAGTGATGGTTACAGATGCAGCGGCACTTTAGTTCAGTTTCCATAGCTGAACTTTCGCTCCTGCTCCCGCGCCATCTCTCATAACCAGGAGGGCGTGAAGCTGGTGGAGCAGCTGGAGAGCGTGTCCCATCAGCTCGGCTAATTCCCACCTCACTCTGTCACGCCCTGTGCCATCTTTTTCATCTCCACTTTAATTACTTCCATTCATCCTGCTATTTCCATCGCGACAAATGAGGCTCTTTGCTAAAAACAGGCTGAGATTAATTGCCGGGGCTCCGTAAATGGCGCTGAACAACATCTCTGTTTTATAGGGAGCATAGCAGAAAAAAAGAAGAAAACAAGCAGAAGGAAAAGCACAGTGTCTTGGATATGATATGGAGATTGAGCTGGTTGTTTTTGGCGGAAGCTTAATTGCAGGATAATTGGTTTTAATTGCTAATTGAAGGTGATTAACACAGCTCTGGCCCTGGATGGCAAACCAATCAGCATGGTGGCCTGAGATAACATGACGCGCGCGCACACACACACACACACACACACACACACACACACACACACACACACAGATATCCTCTTTGATGATAATAGTTTTCTCTCTGATATGAAAAGTTACATATCATGAGGCAGATTCAGGGAAGTTGGATGCAAATGTCACTAAAGACAGTCTCTCTCTCTCACACACACACACACACACACACACACACACACACACACACACACAATGGCGATGTGCAAAAAAAACAAAATCCGTCACAAAAATAAGGTTCGTACAGACAGTTACAGCGGTAATAATAAAACAACAGCAGAAACACGGTAAAACAGGAGAAAAACAATCAGACTTAAGTAAAAAAAAAAAAAAAAAAAAAAGAATACTTAATGTATTCCTTACAGGAACTGAAAACAAAGTGACAAATACACAAAATAACAAACAGATGAACATAATCGACTGAGAACGTTTGTGTGCTGCTCGAGTTAGAGCTCGTGGTGGCCAAAATTATTGGAGAAATGGGAGGCTTGGCCTTACGCGACGTGTACAGGTCACGTGCACGTTTTTTGCGTAAAGCGACCGTAAACACGTGTTATTGACACCTTGTCATTTATATGTATGTTCATATCAGAGAGAAAACTATTAGCTCTGTTAATATAACTATAATTTCACATAAACCGGGTTAATAAATCCATTGAATCCATTGAAGTGTTCAATAGGGCAGCTTTTTCTGACTAGTTACTCAGATATCCTGAACTACGGCAGCTCAGAGGACGTTTTCACACCTGACTCGTTTGGAGGGTTTGTTTCGGATTCTGGTGTGTTTTCAGATTCGTTTTGTTTACACAAATTCAGATGTTATTAGTCCCAGATGAGATAATACACCATGCGACATGCGGTGAAATGCTGTTTATGATGGTTGTAAAAACAGCCAAAATAAAAAGGTCAAAGATGGAAATTAAAATCAAATAAATGGAATCAGCTGTACGATGAAATTAAGCAATATACAAAAAACAGCATATGGGTGTGTGACGTTTATATGAACACGATGAAATCCACACCAAAACAAAATAAATCACCTGAGCAAACAAACTCTGGAGCGGTTTACTTGTAAAGAGAAAGTGATCTGACTTGCACAGCAATGCATGATGGGAACGTAGGGTAGCTTGCGTGGTGTAGTTTGTTGAGCTAGTGGATAGCAGAATATGAATCGTAACTCGACACGTCTTCGGTGATAAAGATGACGTGCGTATGAGTACGTCACTTATACGCTATTTAAAAACGAAGCACAACTCATCAGTTTAAATTGACGTTTAATAGCTCGGCTCCAAAAAAACCAGGGAAACTAAATCATAACGTCTACAGTTGAAAAGAAAGACACGTTAATTTCTGTTTCGAGGGATGAACAGAAAATAAACAGGTCTAAAAATCTCTGTGTTCAATCTAAAGTAGGTGTAATTATTAACATAACCACTAGATGTCACTGTTATAATGATAAGCTAGCTTTAGCTAAGCGGATATCACTGAGAAACCAGTCTGTATCCAAGATGGCGGAAAACGTCGTTCAATAATTATACAATATATTTTCAGCATTTGATTACAACACGTTGCTTTTATCTGTTTTTAATTACCGCTACAGTTTAAGTCTTTACTGTTTAAATAATACAGGAGTCTCATCTCCAGTGACAGCACCGAGCCCTGCTTAGCATGCGTCCGACGTCGTCTTTCCTTTCTCTTCACTCTTCTCCTCTTCCTTTTTGTATTAGAAACAGATTTGATGTCCCCCTTTTTTTTTACAGCTCCTCTCTCGCACTAAAGCACAACTGAGCGCTTTAGCTTTCTTGCGTTACAGCCTGCAGAGAAGAAAAGGCTTTTAAGAGCAATTAACTCAATGGAGCTGCTCTGTAATTTGTCTTCGTTGGGCTCTGAATAATGATTTTGTTAGTGTCTAGTCAGCTGCTTAAAGCTGCTCTTGTGAACGTGAGGACTACATACGGAGTGCTTTATTAGCATCACAGAAGCAAAAAAAAAAAAAAAAAAAAACATGAACGTAGCCGAAGAGACGTTACGTTAGAAGGGTCATAAAAAAACCCATTCAGATATATATATATATATAACATTACGTATACAATAAGATATTCATTATCATTATGAATTATTTTGAAATTATTATGAGATTATTATGATATTTTGAGTGTGAATGAATAAGCCGATAATCAATATTCAGTTCAATTACAATATTGAAAAATTGGCAAAAAAAACTCAGTTCTTTCTGTATTTAATCCTTTGTGTTTGTGTGTAGGGGGCACGGTGGCTTAGTGGTTAGCACGTTCGCCTCACACCTCCAGGGTTGGGGGTTTGATTCCCACCTCTGCCTTGTGTGTGTGGAGTTTGCATGTTCTCCCCGTGCCTCGGGGGTTTCCTCCGGGTACTCCGGTTTCCTCCCCCGGTCCAAAGACATGCATGGTAGGTTGATTGGCATCTCTGGAAAATTGTCCGTAGTGTGTGTGTGTGTGTGTGTGTGTGTGAGTGAATGAGAGTGTGTGTGCCCTGTGATGGGTTGGCACTCCGTCCAGGGTGTATCCTGCCTCGATGCCCGATGACGCCTGAGATAGGCACAGGCTCCCCGTGACTCGAGGTAGTTCGGATAAAGCGGTAGAAAAATGAATGTTTGTGTGTTTGCCTTGAAGTAAAGCTTATTGTTCTGCCACCTGACCTTGTAGCAGTTTGGGTCTTTTTCTGATTCTCTGTGCTTTGGATTTTACCTGCGATTGTTACGCACTGATTGCTCGAACTCTCTCTGATTCCTGTACTGATTTTGAATTAAGGTTTAAATTTTGCTGCCTGCAATTTAATCTTTTTTCTCAGAAGGCAAAAAATGTTATTTCCTCCAGTTTTTGTTGTGTTTATCTTCAGTATTAAAAACTCTCTCTCTCTCTCTCTCTCTCTCTCTCTCTCTCTCTCTCTCTCTCTCTCTCTCTCTCTCTCACATACACGTTCTAAATACTTATGAGACTAAACTAAATCATTTCCCAAAGTGTTGGAGTGAATCCTACAGCTCATGATGAATAAGAGCATAATGAGTGCTCAATTTTCCAAAATTATGGTCAGTTTGTCACAAATCATCTAATGCAAGCTCACCCCCCCCCCCCCCATGTCTCTCAGTCCCCTGGTCCCGCTCGGCCCATATCATATTTAAGGTGATTGCAGCAGATGAGGAAATGGCAGGAATCCGAATCAGCCATAAAAGCTTTTTTGTAATCACCCAGCAAGCGCAATTTATTATTAAGAAGGCAACGTGTTTGTCCATTTTGCCACTAAACATCAAATCCAAAGAGCTTTTTGGCTTCTGAGCTCCATTAACTGGCCCACAGCCATCTTGCAGAGACTGCAGAGTCGTGTGCTTCCTGCGACCCGAACCTCAGTCAGAACAGAAAGGGGTTAAAACTTAACATGTCGGTTCAGTACGTCAGCTGACTATAACATCACTTAATATTTCTAGATTAAAGCAGTATCAGCATGTATACGATACGTCTGCGTGTGGGTGTAATTGCCACCCGTCACTTAACTGATTAATTGAACAGACAGACTTAAGAGTGCTTTCATCTGCTCTTCCTGGCTGTAAGAGGAAGCTGATTAAAAGTTCGCCCCGAGTGCTCATTAAACTCCGGCGCTCGGCCGGCCCTCGGTAAATCACAGGGCCGTGTTAGAGCCGTCTCACTGCAGCTAATTCACACGGCATGAATAAAACTCACATTCATTAACACAAACCTAGACGTGCATTGTGACAGAGCTTTTGTAATTCTACTGAGTTTGGTGAGTGAAAGAGTGAAGGTGAAGATCATTACAGGCTAAGGATTAAAAAATTAGAGCTTCTGTGTCTTTGTGTGTGTGTGTGTGTGTGTGTGGCAATTACATGTCCCATTTTGGGTATAACAAAAATCATTGTAATTATGAAGAGGAGGAGGAAGATGGGGAGGGTGATGATGGTGACGACCATGGTGATGTTAACTCAATACTGCATTTCTATCTATCTATCTATCTATCTATCTATCTATCTATCTATCTATCTATCTATCTATCTATCTATCTATCTATCTATCTATCTATCTATTTGTTTTTCCATGTCCCATGCTTACATTTCTTTCTTTCTTTCTTTCTTTCTTTCTTTCAGCTGCGTCGGTACAGAACTCGTTTTTTGCTCACGGTCCTCGACATCACACACGTAAACAGATGACACGGTGTTAATTTCTAATGAAGTGGCTGTGGTTTTGAGAGGAATAGAGGAAACGCTGCTCTCTAAGTCAGGATGCTAAGAGGAACTCGATGTGGATTGATTTCCCACAGCAGCAGCGGTAAGACTTGTGCTGGACTTTTTTTTTTTTTTATCTCCCTGCACACTGAATCCTAATCTTCTAGTCGGGTGAATAAGCCTGACTTTCGGTTCAGTCAAGATAAACACATCCCTATCTCCCCTTACTTCCTCTCTACCTTCTCGGAATGTATTTTCAGGACACACAGAGTCAGATGTGCTTCAGGGCTGTAAGTCAGAGTCGTGAGATGATGTGCTTGCTTTGTATTCGGTGCAGGAATCAGAGGGGAGGTAGTAAATGGATAAGGTTACTGCATCACTTCACATTAAACATGATCTTTCCTCCTGGTTTTCTCTCTCTCTCTCTCTCTCTCTCTCTCTCTCTCTCTCTCTCTCTCTCTCTCTCTCTCTCTCTCGCTGAGATCAGAGATAAATGGGACTCTGATGCGTCTTGCTCCCCTGTACACTCTCGCTGCCTCACTCTCTTACCATCCCTACTTGAAATGCATAGGATGTGCGTTACATTTGATTTCCAAAAGCATTTGTAGGTCACAGTTGCTCAACTATGAGCTCGAGGGGAAGATAAATATCTACTCCAGACATCTAGTGGAGTGAAAACCCGGGCATTCATCATGGACCATAAACCAGCGTTAGTTCACAAAAAAAAATTAAATATCTTACTGTAACATGCCGTGAGTGAGGGCGCGACAAAAGAGCTTGGGATTGAAGGGAACATTAATAAAATGCATTCATTTAAATAAACATGAAATATTTACATCATACTGTCGAATATTTGTGCAGCCCTGACCATCACACCCATGTTGTCCTTGTTGATCATCTCATTCCTGTTATAATGAGCTCCACTTTTCTCTTCTGAGAAGGTTTAACACCTGATGTTGGAGCTTACAGTATCTGTGTTAAATTCATTCAGCTACAAGAGCATGAGTGAGATCAGACTCTGATGTTGGGATGATGATGAGACTCCGGTTCCAGTTCATCCCAAAGGTGTTCAGTGGGGTTGAGTCAGAGTCAGGGCTCAGTGCAGGACACTCAAGATCTTCCAGTCCAACTTTCACCTCTACACCATGACTTCATGGAGCTCAGAGGCTTTATGCACAGGGGGTTCCAGAAGGTGATATGTTCAAGTTCATCACACAGAGACATTCTATACAACTTGTGTGCTTCAGACTTTGAAAGGTAAGAACCCCATGTAACTATGATGGTCAAGGGTGCACATACTTTTGGTCATATCATGTCAGAAACTGTGAAAAACATCAATGAAAGGGAAGAAGTGTGTGGAAACAAAACCAGGACAAAAACGTTTATCTGTCCTGGTTTTTATAATGTTAGAGTGAACAACTGGAATATTATATAGTTGGTTGTTAAAGAAAAATTTCACCTTGAAACACATTAAATAAATAAATAAATAAATAAATAAATAAATAGATACAATTTTTTTCTTTTGTACTTACTTAAATATTTGAATACATAATAAAATTTAATATAATAATAAAAAACAGATTTAATCTAAAATGATTCATTGGATTTAATAAATAAATAAATAAATAAATAAATAAATAAAAACATAAAAAAAGAAATACAATTTTCTTCTGTACTTAAATATTTAAATAAAAAAATACAATTAAAGAAATTAAAAATAATAATAAAAACAGATTTAATATAAAATGATTAACTGAATTTAATAAACAAACAAACAAACAAACAAATAAATAAAATCTTGTTTAACTGTTTAAAATCTCCTTATCGTACTAAAATTGTCACTGAGTCGTTGTTAAACATCGTAATCCGTTTATCCGTCAACATTAACCTTTATTTGTATCTGCAAATAGTTAATCAAGCTCACCTTCTGACCAATCAGAATGCAGGATTTAACCCGGCTATCAGACACATGACAGTTACGTCTATAGCTGAAGCAAATCCTAAGAGCAAGCAAGTTCTTCAACACGTCTGATCGGACCTCACTTCCTGAAGTGGAGAGAGGGAAAAAACAATCACTGAGCTTGTCACTTTTCACTATGAGCCATTGTATGAAAACACAAAGAAGTTCTTTTTTTTTCATTCTTCCTTTTTTGGAGCTTTTAGAGCTTTTAGTTTATGAAAAGACATCAATTGTGTAAAAAGGTGAGCAATTTCATGATGCTTTATAGTGTTTGATTTTTAAAAGCAAAGAGTTGATTAATTAGAGTAGCGATTTTAATACACTGTAGTAAAGAAAGACGACGGCGAGAGAGAGAGAGAGAGAGAGAGAGAGAGAGAGAGAGAGAGAGAGAGAGAGACATTTATAGTCTTTGTTCAGCATTTTCGACATACTTAAAAGAAAGCGTTCTCTCTGCAACAGAAAAATCCCAAGAGACGGATTTTTGAGGCGTTTTTTTTTTTTTTTTCCTGTTTGAAACCCTGAACTACAAAAGAGATGATGTACAGGAAATTATATATATATATATCCGTTTAAGGAGAATTTAGAGAACAAGAGATCCAGGCATCTCACTGAAGACTCTTGGATAGGAGTTGTTGAATATAATAATATAGAGGAGATGAAACCTTCCCCTTACCTCTAACCTCCGCCCTCCATTCACAGTGTGGTGCTCTAAGAGCTTCGGTTGGTGCGTTCTGTCGTGTGCTAGATATCCAGGCATCTCAATAAAGACTTTTGGGTAGGAGTTGTTGAATAACATGGAGGAGATGCGAAGGTGGTGAGTTTGTAGTGTAGTGGAATCTTCTAGGAAGAATCATCTCAGCATTGATCTATCTCCTAAACTACATTCATTCATTCATTCATTCATTCATTTTCTACCACTTATCCGAACTTCTCGGGTCACGGGGAGCCTGTGCCTATCTCAGGCATCACCGGGCATCAAGGCGGAGGCGCGAATCGAACCCCCAACCCTGGAGGTGTGAGGCGAACGTGCTAACCACTAAGCCACCGTGCCCCGCTCCTAAACTACAGTTAAGGAAAATTTAGTTTGAATTGAAATCCATATACACTACAAGTTAGATCAAATCCTTTTTTGTATGATTTCTAAGGAGATCAGGTGAGTACAGTAATCAGTGCGATGGGGAACCAGGCAGGAACCATGGAGAACGCTGAGGTACCCTACATGGACATTTCAATCTTTCCTTCTTTTCAATCATCCTTGAAGCAGATTTCCATTTGAATTGCACACAGATGCATTTTCTTTTCCTTTTTTGACTTCAGGGCTTTTGCTGAATGACTCCTAATTAACTGTGAAATAAAATGATTTTTATCCTTCTGCGTGCTGCTCTGTCCGACCTTTAAGACTGCCTTGCTAGCAAACTCGGTAGAAAACTATCAAAAAACGTGTAATTAATCCTCAGTGGCTATTAGAATGGAGTAACAAATCAAGGAACCCAATCTGTGAGATGCCGCTGAAGCAGCTCCTCAATATCATGGAGATTGTAATACCTGACATCCTGAGCTTCTTCAGTTCACTGGCGGTTGGTGTTGGAACGGTTTCCACCAATAGGGAACCAAATCTGGTGATATCCCTGGGATATTGAAGCCTCTTCCTGACAGCATGCCTTGAGCATTTATCCTAATTTGAGTAACGAGCCTTTGATTTTGAGTCGTGGGACCGCAGTTAAATTGCTCACATGCTGCGAGGAGTAAAATCGCAACGCAGCCTGAACCCTGGAGGCCTGGCTTTTTGCTGATGGGGAAATTTGTTAGAGTCAGAGTTGTGAAACATAACTGTGGAGGCAAAATTCCCTCCATCATCACCCTGTAAAACAGATCACATAAACCCACTGTGTAGGACATGGCCCAGAGGTCTGAAACACCATCAGTCTTAATCCACTTCAGTCTGCAGTCTAATGGCACAAGCTGAACAACTAAAACCTGTGCAGGTTATTTCTTTACGGCGGAAGAAACTAAACCTGAGAAATGAAACTTATAGACGATTACCAACCAGCACAGCAGGTCAGATCATGGGCTTTTAACTTCTGTATTGACTCTTCGCTAAGCATGATTGTAAGCCCTCTCAATAGTTGTAGAAAAGGGTCCGGAGTTATTTATTCTAAAATTTGTCGGTCTTGGGCCAATATATAAAAAACACCTCTTCTCTGAATTTACAACGTGAAATGAAAACATCAATAAACCCGTTTGGAAATAAATTATAGTTCCCTGTATTTGAAAATATGAAAATAAATAAATAAAATAAATATATAAAAAAACAAAATACAAATTGTAATATGCCTTTTCCACAAACTAGTGTACTAAATCTCACGATTTCACACATTTGGACACAAACACTCTCGATGTATCTCTTTCGGATACGTTTTAGTTCGACTCCAATAACAAATCAGCTCAATTGCATTCAGTTTTCTACCAAAATAACATTCAGAAATAAACAGATTATTTTAAAACAACAAAATCGACGTCGCAGGCCTGATTGGATGCTTGGGGTTTGTCGAAACCTCAGCGGGTTTGTTCGCTCAAGCAGAAGCAACAAATGAAAACCGGATGGTACTTTATTCCATGTTTGGTGTTTATCCGACAAACTATTCGTCTGTCTCCATCCACTAGCAGTTAACAACACCTGAGAAGTTGTTACTTGTCTCCCGAATCATGACAATCCAACAGAAACGTATCGGACTGGGTTAGCTAGCCGTCTCTACCTTATCTGTACATTACCTGTTTATTTATTACAACTAACTTCTGCTTTTTTAACTGGGCTACTAAAGACAATTTTATATTTAGCTCCTAAACCCTGTAATAATCTTCCTGTCAGTGTTCAGGGCTCAGAAACATTCTCCCAGTGTAAATGTAGATTAAATACATATCTCTTTATCCACGCTAATTCCTCTCCACCTGCTTCTCTTTTTCTACTCATCCCGAGGCATCTACAGATGTTCCGGCTCCGGTCGTGCTCCACTTCGTGAAGATTTCAGACCTTCAGTGAGAAGATGCCAACCACATGTGGTGTTTGAGGAGAACAACCTCCTTAACAATACAGTATAGTACATAACTGTCAGACGGTCTGACTGTAGAAAGGAAATTATTCATAATAACACTCTTTGGTGATTATAACAGTTTATAATCACTCTCTCAAGTGTCACCCAAATGAGGTTGAGGTTCATTTTTGAGTCTGGTTCCTCTCAAGGTTTCTTCCTGTTCCACCTAAGGGAGTTTTTCCTCACCAAGTCACCTCAGTCACCTCAGACTTGTTGCGACTTGTAGACTCATCGGGAAGAAATACAAACACATTTAATCTTGAACTATTGTATAATCTTTTTCTATTATATTTCTTATGTTCTGTGAAGCTAAAAAATACAAATAAATACAAAAGATAAGTAAATTTGCATTGTATTAAATTATATCCAATGCACATAAGGTGCAAAATAATAACAATGTACAGTGTAATCATTACGACTAGGAAACAATTTTTTTCAATCGTCTCTTGCTTTTATGTTACATTCTCTTACAATTAAGAGCACTTTATTTCTTCAGTCCATATTTTCCAGACATGAATTAGCCCATTTAGAAGCCTGAACTACATACAAGATTGTTTTATGCCATAAAATTACCTTTGGTTCCTCTGTAATGTGTGATATGAGGAAATGTTCCCACATTGCTATGACTCACAGAGCCTAACCATTACTAATGAGGTAAATCAGTCTAGGGTAGAAAATGTTCGTTATTTATTGTTGCGTTAAATAAAATGGAACTCAGGCCAGTAGGTTTATTTACAATGATTCAGTTCAGTAACGGTGCGAATAATAAAAAAAAAAGGTTAAGAGAACATAGTCTGGAACTTTCATCTCTGGAATAGTTGAATAGACAGACTGCTATAATAAGTCTGGTGATCAAAGTCCATCTGGTCATCTGCATTGTCATGGCAACAATACCACACACACACACACACACACACACACACACACACACACACACACACACACACACACACACACACACACACACACAAAGAGATGTTCTGATACCTGCTATTGGGTGTAGATCCAAGATCCAACATCACAGTCTTAAAGCAAAGGTCAAAAAAAAGTCACGCACAAAAATCAAAACATGACATAACAAAATAAGGAATACTTTTAGTCCCTACTCAAATTAAGAGACTGGGAAGACTTTACAAAGTATAATTTATATGATGCGTTTATATAATTAACAAAAAAATATATATATACAAATGCGAAGAAACAGGAAATGAGCCTCTGACTACAATTCGGCAGACTCTGACCTCTGCTGGTAGGGAGGGGTACTACCTCAGACTAGACACATGACAACTGTGAATGAACTGTGAACAGAGAACAAAAGTGGATCAAGAACTGAGCCCTGGGGGGTGGAGGATGTGTGGTGGTGAAACAGAAACATTTCATTCTAGCTGGAATGATATGACCAGATTATGTAATCTATGTACAAGTGCAGCTCCTGAGGCTATTGCGTTAAAGATTAACATTATATCTGCCAATCAAGTGAAGCCTTATATATATATATATGTGTGTGTGTGTGTGTGCGTGTGCGTGTGTGTGTGTGTGTGTGTGTGTAGGGATGTGATAGCCTATTGGTTAAGTTGTGACAGAAGGTTGTGAGTTCAAATCCCAGGTCCGCCAAGCCACATCAGGGCCCCTGAGCAAGGTCTTTAAGCCTTAATTGCTCAGTTATATAAAAATATAAAATGAGATGCGTCTTCCAAATGCCATAATTGTTTTTCTCGGATGTTCTCTACACTGTTTATTCTACTGGTTCATCAACTGGAGTCTATCCCAGGATGCACTAGGAAGGATATACTCTGGACAGGATGGCAGTCTACCGCAAGGCACGTACTCACACACCCATTCACACAGGGATCGGGGAAGGAAACCAGACTACTGTACAGTATATAGACAAAACTCCCCCAAAGGACTGCATTACATATGAACTCCATACACACATATACTGTATGCAAAGGTGAGAATCATTTCCCCAACCCTGAAGGTGTGAGGCAAACATGCTAACCATGAAGCCACCATGCATAATATCTGTTATATATCTAATCTTTTACATGAAAGGGAACGTGTATAATATTTCAAGTATAATGTATAAGCTGCATATTTTATGTCCAGTCTCATATTAAAGCTTGCTGAAAAAAAGCTGTCAAACAGTAACTATAAGATAAGCTATACAGTACGTACATCCATCCACCCACCTGTCCATCCATCCAAACATTTCAAATATATCTTTATTTCGCTATCATTGAAAAGCTAGTTTCTCCAGCTTGTCTAGCTTTCCTAGGTCCATTATTTCATTTACACTGCTATATTTTTCATCTGACATCATCAGACATCTGCTTCTTTTTTTCGTTCACGGGGTACGGTGGCTTCACCTATATGCATTTAAATACTCCACAAAGCAGAAAAAAATGGGAGAATAAACTTTTTTTTCCCCTTTTATTCATTTTCAGGAGGTGATTTATTCTTCTGTAGATTTGGCACAAATCCCGGGACCTCTATGTGTGAGGTAGGAATAAATTGTCGATGGAACGTCCAGCTATCGCTATTAACCTTGCACAGTCAATGTGAGAAATCAGTAAAACCTGAAGGAAAGCCACATGGACATGGAGAAAACATGCAGAGAAACTTCACACAGAGAATAACCCAAGCTCAGGAACCCAGAAACTGTGAGGAAGCAATGCTACCTGCTGCGGTATAGCAACGTCTAAAATTAAAAACGCGATTTTGTTTTTCATTCAGTAATAAATTCATCATTGCTTCTTATAGCTGGTAGTAAGACTGGGATGTTTTAACCTGAATCCCTAACAGACATGTAAATGTAAATGAATTCCAAAGGATGGTAGCTTTGTGATACTCACATGCATCTCTAATGAGTGACCAGCTGACTAGATGGAGGGAGAGAGAGAGAGAGAGAGAGAGAGAGAGAGAGAGAGAGAGAGAGAGAGAGAGAGAGAGATACAGCGGGAGATTTACACTGTTCATTTCAGCTGTGATTTTCCACACAAGCTGAAATGATCAATATTCAGATGATGACGCATCAAAGAAAAAAAACGCAGAGAAAGAGTGAATCAAATGGGCAAGCATATTGCAAGTGCGAGGCAGTAAGCAAGTGAGAAAGGGAGAGGAGAGACAGTGCACGCGACAGAACGAGCAGAAGCCAGAATGAGCAGAGCGAGAGAGGGATAAATGGCACGGATGATCGACAACACTTTGCCGTCCGCAGCTCGCTATCTTTCAGTCCACAGCTCTGGAGAAAATACAAAATACACTATGGGATTTCTGAATCTGTTTCATTTTAGGAGGCTTGGCATTTCTTTCATTCTTTTTGCGTTCACTTCACTGGCTTTTTTCCCCTTGGATTCGTCCTTCGTCTGGCTTTTCCAGAAGTCTGCAGAAAAGGACAGTTGAATGCAGTCACTGATGTTCACAAAAGAATGGGTAAGTTTGCTCTTTGATTTGCACAGTATGGACATGAATAGGAAATGAATAGTGAATTGAAAAGCCAGCGGAGAGAGAGAGAGAGAGAGAGAGAGAGAGAGAGAGAGAGAGAGAGAGAGAGGGAGGTAGAAGACTGTCTGTTCACTTAAAATTTCATCCTTCTTATACCCTTTCCCATTTTTTTTATTCCATTCAAACCTGTGATTTAGATTGTGATTGAATAACAGCAGCGGTGTTATTTAAGGAGAAATGATAAGGATGAGTAGAAGGGTGCTGATAAAAGTCATTCACGTTCCGTATGGTTCCGAATGCGGCGTAAATGTAAAGCAAGAGGTTATGGAAATGGAATCTATTCAGAAATCTGCAAAAGAGCAACAGATTTAAGTGTCTGAATCAGTTGAATGAATAATGCATGAATTTGGGCATTTGGCATAATTATGTATTAATGAGTTGATTATCATTAAAAAAAATAAAATAAAATAAAATAAAAAAATACAGAAACCAGCTACAAGATATCCAAAGCTCAATTTCTGCATCGATATGAATATTTGCTGCTAAACCTAGAGCTCAAGACGCACTTATGCTGAGATCAGATGTGCTTATCTTTATACCCACCCAGGTTTTCATTCCAAGGTGGCCATTGGTGGGACAAGCACCAGCAGCACTTTGTGTGATCAGCATGCTACTGTGCCTCCCTCCTGCGTCATGCACAGCCTGCCCTCAGAAATGCCGCTGCGAGGACCTGCAGTTTTACTGCGACACGCAGGGACTCATGGCGCCCCCAGACGGCGTGGACAGAGGAGCCCTGGGACTCTCGCTCCGGCACAACAGCTTTACTGAGCTGAGCCCTGACCAGTTCTTTGGCTTCACACAGCTGACCTGGCTCCACTTGGACCACAACCAAATACACACTGTGCATGGAGATGCCTTCCAGGGGCTCTACAAGCTCAAGGATTTGAACCTGAGCTCAAACCGCATCACAAAGCTGCCGAATACAACCTTCATCCACCTCATCAACCTCCAAATCCTGGATCTATCCTTCAACCAGATGACCGCACTGGAGCCCGAGCTCTTTCACGGACTTCGGAAGCTCCAGATCCTCCACCTGAGGTCCAATTTATTGAGGACTATGCCTGTGCGGGCCTTCTGGGACTGCTGGAGTCTGGAATATCTTGGTTTGAGCAACAACCGACTCCGGAGCCTGGCTCGGAATGGATTCGCCGGGCTAATAAAGCTACAGGAGCTCCATTTGGAACACAACCACTTGACCAAGATAAATCTGGCCCACTTTCCACGTCTTGTAACTCTCCAGTTCCTCTATCTGCAGTGGAACAAGATTAACAATTTAACGTGTACCATGGAGTGGGAGTGGACCACCTTGGAAAAACTGGATCTAACCGGGAATGAGATACGCACTCTAACCCCCGAAGTGTTTGAAACTTTATCGAACCTTAAGGTTCTTCTGCTAGATAACAACAAGCTGAGCAGCCTCGATGCCCAAACCATGGATATGTGGAAGTCCCTGAACACCATCGGGTTGTCCAGCAACCTTTGGGAATGTACCAACAGAATCTGCAACCTGGCAAGCTGGCTTAGTAAGTTTAAAGGTCGATGGGAGCAACCCATCCTATGCCACAGCCCTGAGTACACACAGGGTGAGGAAATACTGGATGCTGTTCATGGATTCCATCTCTGCCAAAATATCTTAGCACCTATTGCACCAACCAGCACCATGAAGGAGACCACATTACCCCAACAGTTCACTAGATCTTTGTTTGGGAATATGCAGACGCCAACACAGGACTTCTATAAAGAGAATCTTGGGAGCTTTAGTATTTTCACCACTCCTGCCATAACTTCCAAATCTACACCGACTGCAACGGCTAACACCACCACCACCACCACCACCACCACCACCCTCACCACCGAGGAGCTGGAAGACATAACCGACAACTCTGCTATGATGGACAACATGGTACTTACCCAGACAATAATTGTAGGTACCATGGCTCTTTTGTTTTTCTTCTTTCTCATCATTTTCATAGTGTATATCTCATGGAAGTGCTGCCCGCACTCTATTCGACGAACCCAACACTGCTTGACCATTCAGAACAGGCAACAGAATCGGACACAGGAAAGGCAGCCGATGGCAGACCCGGCCACGCAGCTGCCCTTTAACGAGTACGAGCTGACTCATAACGACGGTGCACTTGTAATCATAAATGGCTACGGACAGTGCAAGTGTCAGCATCCGGCTTACAAAGAGTGTGAAGTATAAACACTATTTATTTCCACAGATGTTCCATTGACAATTTTGTCCATTTCAAATAAAACCTGGTTTGTTTCTGAAAATTTCAGTTTGTAAAGAAAAAAATGAAATACATGCTTTTTTCCCCCGGCTTTGGAATTCAATAAAAATAACCCGAAGGTCATGTCGATGGTATTTTTAGAGAAATATTATGGAAAAAAAAACAGAACAATAAAAATGGCAGTCTTAAACCACACTTTTTGTCTTATATGATATTTGACATTAGAGTAGGAATTAGTGAAATGATTTGTGCAAAGAGAAATAATAGGAAATGAGGGAAAATAAGGAACATAATAATGTTGTGATATAAAATAAACACTGAAAGGTTTGTACTTTTGCTGTAATAATTAAAGGCATAAAATTAGATCTGGATGAAGAGCCCATGAGATCTGACCAGTGCATGTTCATTTAGTATGTAAGGAGAACAAGACTGGACAAAAGAGTCACTCTGATAGTTTCTCCCTTCCTTCCTTCCTTCCTTCCTTCCTTCCTTCCTTCCTTCCTTCCTTCCTTCCTTCCTTCCTTCCTTCCTTCCTTCTTTTCTTCCGTCTTTCCATAACATGATAAAACCAAGAAGACAACACTTGTAGGTAGCTTCATTACATGACAGGTTCTGAGAAAGCGATCAAGTCTTCATAACAGGTAGATGTATTTAAACACTTGGTGTTATGTGATTATAAGAAAATAATCAACAATGAAGTGATTACATGTTTAATTTTCTAATAATTTGATTATATTTTAGTAAAAGAAAGAAAAAGAAAAAGAGTGAAAGAAAAGAGTGAAAGAAAATGTCATACTTTTTATCCATTTCGAGATACATTTATTGTTCACGGTGAAACAAGTTAGCTCTTGTTATTAGCACTTCATTTATAGAATTTATAGCAGCTGTAAACAGCCTCTCTTTTATTAAGTTAAAGGCAGGGTCTAACAAATGTGAAGCCAATAAGCAGAAAGGGGCGGGGCTTGTCAATATGGGCGGAGAGTGTTCAGTGCGCATGTGTGTGGCATTAGCAGAAAGCAGATTTAACATCGACATGGAGGATAAAAACAAAGAAAGAAAGAGAAGAAAGGCTTACGATAAGGCAAGAAGTAGGACGTGTTAATATAGGATCAGCTTTCCAGCGCTGGAGAGAACTGAAGGAGCAGGAAGTTGGCCACATATTCACAGATTGGAGTTTCCCGAGTCAATAACTCCTGAGCTAAACGCTGTTACTACACAAATAACACCTCTTTTCTATCGTAGTAATGTAGAGAGGCAGCTACAACCTCGTTTTGTGTAGTAACAGTGTTTAGCTCAGGAGTTATCGACTCGGGAAACTCCGACCTGTGAATATGTGGCCGACTTTACTTAAGACGCCGAGGCGCTTTTTTCCTTCTCGATAGGTGAGTAACGTTGGTTTTGCTTTGTTACACAGAACTAATATATGCCTTTGTCCTTTACATCATTATGCTTGTGTGGCATTTTTGCTTGTTTGTTTATCTACAATCGTATTGTTCTTCCCTTCAGCTATGATAGACACTTTTCTCTCCGTCAGTCGCCTGGTTACGTATGTATGTGTGGGCGGAGCTATCGATACAGGCGTGGGACCCATTTTGGGTTAGGGGTGTGTTTGTTTTTGGTGATTTCAAATGTCAACATTGGCTTTCAAACAACGGAGACCCCACCTTTAATAAGATGAAAACAAAACAAATATCAAACTGAAGAGAAAAGCTTCAGCATATCAACCTTTATATGTTTTCTTTATTAACGGCACATTTCCCAATCTTTTTCATTATAAGTCTTTGATTACCCGAAGCGTTCATGTGAATGAGCCGTAGCCATAGAAACGTTAGAAGCGTATTAATATAAAACCCGTGATTTTTATGTTATATGTTTTTGTTATAGAAAATGAATCAGCACCCACCTTCTGCCCAATCAGGTTTAATCGGAATTCAACAGCGCTGTGTTGTAAAAGTAAACGCTGTCGGTGAAACAAACGTTTGTTTGTCTAGGGCAGAATTCCAGCTTTCCAAGGTGAATTAACTTGTGCGGGGGAAACAGAATAATATTTTCATTGAAGCAGTCGAAGAAAAGGTACTTGTGTGTGGAACCGATGTTTTCCTTGTATCGAGGTGGTAAAGAAAAAAGGTGACCTGATTTCCACAGTGATGGATCACTGTTGTGAAAAGATTTTGATATGAACTAAGTGGATAAATGGAAACCGTTGGCTGGCGGAAAGGTAGGAAAAAAAAAAAAACAGTGCATTCAAAGTGCAGAATGTAAAAAAAAAAAGAAAGGAAAAAGAAAACTAACACTTTACCTAAGGTTCATGAGCAGGACACCTACAGTACAGTACATCATCATCTTACGGTATAAACACACAGGAGTTCATCTTCTTGTTATTAGACTTCATTTGCTTGACATAAGGCTGTCATGAAAGCTGATTTCATAACCCAGTTAATAGACCTTCTCTGGCCACTAAGTGCAGTATCTGAGCATTGATTTTTCAATCTAAAGTTCAATATTATGTGTAGATTCATGACATAAAAAAAAAAAAAAAGAAATTAAGTCCATTTCGGTTCCAGGTTGTGACATTATGTAGAGAGTTGACATTTATATTCCCATATTAGCTTGAGGATTATAAGAACAGAGGCATAGCTGAAAGAAAAGAAAAGATGAACAGCTGCACAGGCTAAAGGATGGACATCGAGGTAAAGGATACATGTTTTTTTATTTAGTGATCGTTATTTAGATTACTGAGTAGATGATCGCAAATGACCCATGTGAGTACAATTAAAAAAAAAAAAAGAGGGACGTGAGCGAGATCGTTTTTTTTTCCGGGAAGGATAAGAATTGTGTAATTATGCCAGGCTCAGGCTCAGCATCATTAACCTTCAATAACTTCATGCTATTTAGTTGATTTTGTCGTGCCTGCTTCATACTGTATTAGTGATCCAGTGAAGCCATTATGAGTGTGTGACCAATCATGTTGCACAATATCAGGAACGGATGCTAGGTTATCATATCCTGAAAGAAAATCATATAGAATGGAAATAAAAATGTCCCAGTTTAGTAAGATTTTGAGGCAAGAATATTTTATACCACTGTGTCTAAAAAGCCATTAAGATGTTTACTATTACAAGTTATGATGGAAAATGATAGAAGTTTTATTGATGCTTGTCATTGTTAAGTTGGAATTGACCTTGACTTGCATTCCCCATCAGCCCCAGCATGTTACTGTGTCTTGGACTGATGTGTTATTTTGTCCTGGATTGATGTTCTATTTTGTGTTACTGTGTCCTGGACTGATGTGTTACTGTGTCCTGGTCTGATGTGTTACTGTGTCCTGGACTGATGTGTTACTGTGTCCTGGACTGATGTGTTACTGTGTCCTGGACTGACGAGTTACTGTGTCCTGGACTGACGAGTTACTGTGTCCTGGACTGACGAGTTACTGTGTCCTGGACTGATGTGTTACCGTGTCCTGGACTGATGTGTTAGTGTAATGATCTGATGTGTTACTGTGTCCTGGACTGATGTGTTACCGTGTCCTGGACTGACGTGTTACCGTGTCCTGGACTGACGTGTTACTGTGTCCTGGACTGACGTGTTACTGTGTCCTGGACTGACGTGTTACCGTATCCTGGACTGACGAGTTACTGTGTCCTGGACTGATGTGTTACCGTGTCCTGGACTGATGTGTTAGTGTAATGATCTGACGTGTTACTGTGTCCTGGACTGACATGTTACTGTGTCCTGGACTGACGTGTTACTGTGACCTAGACTGACGTGTTACTGTGTCCTGGACTGACGTGTTACTGTGTCCTGGACTGACGTGTTACTGTGTCCTGGGCTGACGTGTTACTGTGTCCTGGACTGACGTGCTACCGTGTCCTGGACTGATGTGTTACTGTGTCCTGGACTGACATGTTACTGTGTCCTGGGCTGACGTGTTACTGTGTCCTGGACTGACGTGTTACTGTGTCCTGGACTGATGTGTTACCGTGTCCTGGACTGACGTGTTACCGTGTCCTGGACTGATGTGTTACCGTGTCCTGTTGTATTCAGTGCAAAACAAGCAGCTCTGTCGCTGCACTGTAGGCTAAAAATAGCTTAATAGAGCCTGGGGGCTTAACAGTGGTAGATACAGTACACACATTTAATATGACACCAGACAGAAAATGAGCAAGATGCAATATCTTCTTCATACGATTCAGGTGCAGCACTTTAAGCTCTTGTTAGTGAACCAGTTCAGAGATTTTATTCGATTTGTCTACATTTAAACCTTACAGACAGCACAACAGCAGAAAACTGCGTGTGATTCTTTCTTTCTTTCTTTCTTTCTTTCTTTCTTTCTTTCTTTCTTTCTTTCTTTTTTGCAAATTCAGGTTAGATATTATGCATCTTATAAAGCTGCATTCATGAACAGATAAAAAAATATGTAATTTGTCAGATGCTAAGAATCTCTCATATTGCGGCTGCTCTGGAATTTAAAATCAGACTAAAACCTATGAAAAAATAAAAAAAAGCGAGATTTGTTTTCCTGAGCTGTGTGAATGAACTACAGCACGGTTAATACCTGTGTGAAAGGACGTGAATAAATGCATTTTTCCGTCCCGATACTTCGCTTATTCCTTCCTGCTGTGATTTCAGGCTTTGACGGCGTGTTCTGAGGCAGAAAGGAAGGAAACAGTATGCTGCATTGTGATAAGGTGGAAGGCAGGATGTGTTCGAGGACGTAATCTGCACTACAGAAGAAGGAAAAAAAACCTCGAGATTTATAAAAGCCAATTTTTTTGTGTAGTGTTTGTTGTGTTGGATTCTTTTGTATTTAAGGTTTAATAAAAGAATGAGCGACTGCTGCATCTCCTTTAGAGGCTGGGGAATGTGAAGCAAAGCCACTGTGCACGCCAAACCACTAACATGCCACGTCAACAACACGGCTTCCTCCTAGATTTCCTCTTTTATTCTGTTCATCAACACAGATTTCATCAGGTGAGACAACAACGTGCAACACACGACGTAAACACTAGGTTAGAATTTTCTAGACCTGCAGCTCTGACACCTCACAGCTCTTATACAGTAATGAACTTTTTTTCTTATTTGTTGTGGTTTCTATAGCAACAGTTAACACACAGGGACAGTTATTCCGAATAAACTGAATAAAAAAAAAAACACGGTAAAGTTTTCTCGAAGGAGTAGCGATGGGAAGTTCGGTTCTTTTCTGTGAACCGGTTCTTTCGGACAGTGAAGCGGTTAATGAAAAGGGTTCAATAATCCACTTCACCAGTTCTTTTACGTCATGACGTAAATTCCTTCATCCTTCATTAATACATCGATTTAACACATTCGAAAAGTTCTTTGTAATCATAACTTTAGTTGAATACGTTTCTTACGTTTAAGTTTTGCAACTAAAACACGCAGTACAGGCATCGATGTGCAAACGTGGATGTTTTACGTGTTTTAAAGATATAAAGTTAACAAACTAATCTTCATCGATTTATAAAAACTTACAGTAAAAGCGTAATTTTGGAATGTTTCTTTCGCTCCATCACTGTTTCAAAAACTAATGTAACTGAGTTAAACACTCGTACGTACGTTGATAAGACATTAAATCATAACCACTTCTTTTTGTTGCTGTATCAGTTCAGTGATTTACGCATGCGCAGTAACAACAGCTCATCGGCTCTCAGTATGTCGGACTCGTCCGAAAGAAGCAGTTCTCAGTTCAGTATACTGATGATTCGCTGTATCAGTTCAGTGATTCACACATGCGCAGTATCAACAGCTCGAGCTCCCAATTCTCTCAGCACAACATGTCTCAGTTCAGTGTTCAGTTCAGTTCAGTGTTCAGTTAGTAACTTGTGGATCAGCGCTGACTCGAGACGCGAACTCTTTAGAACGAATCAGTCCGATTTGGTGAACCGGTTCATCCAGTTCACTAAAAAGAACCGGTTCAAAAGAACGATTCATTCACGAACCGGCCATCACTAGTAAGGAGTCTCATCACACCACAACCTTGGTGGCCTTCATCATAGCAAACCTCTGGAGACCTTCCACAACGTCATACCACAAGTCATACCACACTTTTGGTGACCTTCATCATACCACACATTTGACATTCATGTGGCATACAAATGTCTTCAAGACTGTTGATATTACAAAAAAAAAGGTCTCTTATTTGCTGGCACACTGTATGGAAAGGTGAACCTAACTCTTAAAGATGATAAAGAACCCAACAAAGGGCCATTAGTTCTACATGAACATTCAGTAATTCGTCTGTGCTTCTTTGTTCAACTCTTAAAGAAGTATTTATTTCCATCAATATGTGCTGCTCTCTGATAAAAGACAAGATGCAGACTCGGCTCTAATGGCCTTCTGAGGATTTCCACCTAATCATCCCATTTTCTCTAGATTACAGAGAGGAAACATCCTAATGCAAGGATCAAAGTTAGTGTTTATCTGTTTCTAACATCGATTAAAATGTCCATGTGAAATCAATGATGATTTTCATTTGAAAGCGACTACACACCATTTTGCCTAAAAGCATTGTAGTGCTGCAGATCTGATATGTGGCTAACGCTACGTGATTAGCTAATACTTTACCCAGAAGTGAGATATCATGACCCAATATTTATTATTAACTAGAATTAGCTGACTGGAATTATATTCGCTACTAAAAGTGTTAACTAACCTGGAATTAACAGGTTAAATATAAACTTAGTGTTTAGCAAATGAACTGAACTTACCTCTGATATTATACCAGTCTTTGTTTATTCCAGCAAACTGAAAGAGTTAGCTGAGGCTAGGATGCTAATCATCGGGTGAAGCTTAAATGATTCGACGTGAAAGCGAAATGATTCAATGTGAAGCTTAAATAATTTGATGTTAAACTGAAATGGTTCAGTGTGAAACTGAAATGATTGGATGTGAAAACAAAAGGATTCATTGTGAAGCTGAAATGATTCAATGTGAAACTGAAATGATTCAGTTTGAAGCTGAAATGGTTCAGTGTGAAACTGAAATGATTGTGTGTGAAAACAAAATGATTCATTTTGAAGCTGAAATTATTTAATGTGAAGCTGAAATGATTCAATGTGAAACTGAAATGATTCAATTTGAAGCTGAAATGATTGGACATGAAGCTGAAATGATTCAATGTGAAACTGAAATGATTCAATGTGAAACTGAAATGATTCAGTTTGAAGCTGAAATGGTTCAGTGTGAAACTGAAATGATTGGGTGTGAAAACAAAATGATTCATTGTGAAGCTGAAATGATTCAATTTGAAGCTGAAATGATTGGACGTGAAGCTGAAATGATTCAATGTGAAACTGAAATGATTCAGTTTGAAGCTGAAATGGTTCAGTGTGAAAATAAAACGATTCAGTGTAAAACTGAAATAATTAGATGTAATAACAAAATGATTCAGTGTGAAATTAAAATGTTTCAGTTTGAAGCTGAAATGGTTTAATGTGAAAATAAAACGATTCAGTGTAAAACTGAAATGATTAGATGTAATAACAAAATGATTCAATGTGAAGCTGAAATGATTCAAGGTAAAACTGAAACGATTCAGTGTAAACCGAAAAGGTTCAGTATTGGGCTACCAATCGGAAGGTTGTGAGTTCGAATTCCACGTCCACCAGGCTGCCACTGCTGGGCCCCTGAGCAAGGCCCTTAACCTTGAGATAAAAATGTAAGTCGCTCTGAATAAGGGCATCTGCTAAATGCTGGAAATGTAATATAAATCTAAAATAAACGGATATAAAATAAATGTGAAACTGAAATGATTCGATTCTAACCGGAAATGATAATTGAAACGATGATAAGATTCTAAACCGAAAGGATCGGATGCTGAACTCGTTCGATGTACAGCACATTAATATTTCCTGTATGACAACCATAGGAGAAGACAAGAGAGCACTGAAGAAGAGAGCACTGAAGAAGAGAGCACTGAAGAAGAGAGCGCTGAGATTTGTTTTGACTTTGAAGGTCTAATAAAAATGTAACGAGTAAAAAGAACATGTTCCGCTCTTTTACTGTAATTAGATTAAAGATTAATAAAAAAGATTTATAATTCTATAATACTAAAATATATATATGAACATTGTAGATTCACACTGAAGGCATCAAAACTATGAATTAACACTAATGTGGAATTATATACGTACATAACAAAAAAGTGTCATATTCTAGGTTCTTCAAAGTCGCCACCTTTTGCTCTGATTACTGCTTTGCACACTCTCGGCATTCTCTCGATGAGCTTCAAGAGGTCGTCACCTGAAATGGTCTTCCAACAGTCTTGAAGGAGTTCCCAGAGATGCTTAGCACTTGTTGGCCCTTTTGCCTTCACTCTGTGGTCCAGCTCACCCCAAACCATCTCGATTGGGTTCAGGTCCGGTGACTGTGGAGGCCAGGTCATCTGGTGCAGCACCCCATCACTCTCCTTCATGGTCAAATAGCCCTTACACAGCCTGGAGGTGTGTTTGGGGTCATTGTTCTGTTGAAAAGGTGGCGTGTCCAAAACTTTTGGAAGGTGTGTCCAAACTTTTGGTCTGTACTATATATATATATATATATATATATATATATATATATATATATATATATATATATATATATATATATATATATATATATATATATGCAGTTCCTCAAGACTTTTCCAAAACCTGGCTATAATGTCTGTTATCTGTTATTTTGACATTTCCACCATGACTAATGGAGGAGAAGAAGAACATTAAAATATTACATCTGGAATCAGTAATCAGTGTCGTCGTTGTTGTGGTCGTCGTTTTTTTTTTTTTTCTCCTATTAAACGCTTATCTATTTAAAGGACAGTGAAAGTTTTCAGCCTATAGAACAGTACGAGGTGAACGGCTCATCGTAATTCAGAGTCAGAGACCAAACGGATACTGCGTATTCTTTCTCTCCGGACGTTTTACTTATTCGCTTCTTATTAGCCAGAGAATTCTTACGTATTGTATCCTGTTGGATCTTATACACAATCAAAACAATAATCTTATCTGCGTCATCGATTTGTTCGGCAGATCGAGTGATACGTGCGGAAACTTCTCATCATTTAGTGGCTGGTCTTAAGGGAAACAGGGGATAAGTAGGGATGTGGGATTAGATGGATATAATATATAAATAACGTACAGTGAGGGAAAAAAAATCCTGTAAAAACAAAGAGTTTGTGAATTTCTATCACACAAAGCTATGTGTCATAAGGAGAATTTATGCTCAGGATATTTCATGATAGGAAGGATGTCTATAAAGCCTCGAAATGACTTAATTCACATGACAAATGAGCTGTGTGTCCTCCAGCTCCAGACATTTAGACGACACACCAGAGGCTCCAGACACTGAATGACTCTGAATGTCGAGGCTGAGCTGGCGGTGATCATGGAGAGAGAGAGAGAGAGAGAGAGAGAGAGAGAGAGAGAGAGAGAGAGAGAGAGAGAGAGAGAGAGAGAGAAGCTTTATCGTTTCAGAAGTAAACCACTGCCAAAGACAGGGAGAGAAACCTGGCAGTGGATCTGTCATGGCTGCAAACAGAATGAAGTCGTGGAGGAAGACGAACCGGAAGACGAGGACGCCATTACACACATTTACAGAAAAGACTTCATTTGTGAAATTTATACTCAATATTTTTATTTTACACACAAAACATTATTTTTCATGCATTTCAGTGATTTTAGGCCCCGTTCACACTGCAGGTAAAAGTGGCCCAAATCCAAATTTTTTGGTGACCAGGTCAGACTTCTTCAGGAGTAGTGTTAACACTCAAATCTGGCACAGATCTGATTTTTTCAAATCAGATCTGGGTCACTTCCATATGTGGTCCTGAATCAGACCCAAATCTGATTTTTTCCAATGTGGCCGCAGTGTGAACAGCCAAGGCAGATTTGATGCGACTTTTATGTCAATCTACATCGACATTCGTCACAATTATGCTCCGACGAAGACTTTTTTGCTTAACACACACACACACACACACACACGTTACAGGTCACGTTTGTGTCACGTTTTTGCCGGCGCAAAAATAAATAAATAAATAAATAAATAAATAAATAAATAAATAAATAAATGAACACTGGGTCATTTCGGGTCATTTTTCGTTTGCGCATGCGGGTCAGTTCGAAACAGCAAACTGTTCACACTGGTATCTGATATACAGGTAGGTGACATTTTAAAAGGTAATGTGAACAGCCAAACAAAAAAAAATCAGATCTGAGCAAAATATCCGAACCGAGCGTTAAGACTCGCAGTGTGAACGTGGCCTTAGGGATCTCAGACATCCCAACAATGGACTCTTTTCTTTGTTGCGTTCAGGGAAACGCTTCAGCTCCTTGAAAGCAAACACAGAGAGAATGAGGAAAAGTTTCTTCCCGCAGGCCATCCGGAGTTTAAACCGGGAAGCACCCAGGATATGGATCTAGTACTGGTGGAAGATCATGGAAGTTGGAGTTCATTAGTGGTTGCAAATTTTTCCACAAGTTCTAAAAATGAATCTAAATAAATAATTGTTTGACATCGGTCGGTATAGAGTATGACTCATTTAATGCGAGAACAAACAGAGTTCATTTTCAGGATAACAAATTAAAAAAATAAATAAATATCTGTTAACATTTATAAGTACAAAAAAAAACCCTAAACATATAAAAGTCAAAGACAACAAAATACAGAAAGCGAGTGATCAATAGACAGCAATAGTGCATAAGAGATGTGAGGATACTTTATAACTTTAAAGCAGGCTTCTATGTATATCTCCAGTTTCCCAGAATGCACTTGGCTTTGTAGCTCCTCTTGAAGTGGGTACAGATGGCTTTTCCCAGAGTGTGATTGGGTTCGCTTCAGGTCCTTTACGTCCCTGGTGCTTTATTCACCTCATCCCTGTGGCTGATAGAAAAGGAATCACGCTGGTCCACAAGGAGGAGAAAAAAAATCAAACATTCCTATGTGTGTGTGTGTGTGTGTGTGTGTGTGTGTGTGTGTGTGTGTGGTAGATGATTGGATATTTATTCTCTCAATTCAAGTTCATGAGTTCGATCTCAGCTGGTGTCTACAGCCATACCAGCCATAATGACATAATGTGATTATTACGATTTGTAACCTCTCTGAGCATCAGGGCTAAAACACCATCCTGTCTCAGCAGGAACACATTTTACAAGACCATCTTACTCTGCACTCAGTAAATCCGCTCATCTGGAGGGAGGATGATCTGAAACATAAAGCCTTTACAGCGTCTCAGAGTCTCAGCACGAGGATATCGGCCATATTCACTACTTCCAGATTAAAAGTTTCTCTCTGTCCAGCACTCACGCACTCTGTAACCACACGCATAAATCTACACTCGGCGAGCACTTTATTTTATAACACCTCTATAACACATCATACAATTACCTAATCAGCCAATCACACGGCAGATACGTCCGCGGCTATGGGTAATGCTAACATCTGAATGTCAGAATGAGGATCTCAGTGATCTCAGTCATTTTAGCTGCTTTGAGTATTTCTATTATCGCTTATTTTCAGACACAACAGTCTTTTTGTGCTTAAAACTGTACAATAAATAATAGAATAAGTGACAGTTGTGTGAATGGAAAAGCCTCGTTGATGATAAATCAGTGGAAAACGGCCAGCCTGCTTTGAGCTGACAGAAAGGTTACAGTAACGCAGAATACCAAACTGTACAAAAAACATCTCTGAGTTCAGAACACATCAAACCTTATAACAAAAACAAGTACTAAGTTATTTTAATCATGCCAGAATACATTCATTCATTCATTCATTCATTCATTCATTCATTCATTCATTCATTTTCTACCACTTATCCAAACTACCTCGGGTCACGGGGAGCCTGTGCCTATCTCAGGCGTCATCGGGCATCGAGGCAGGATACACCCTGGACGGAGTGCCAACCCATCGCAGGGCACACACACACACACACACTCTCATTCACTCACACACTCACACACTACGGACAATTTTCCAGAGATGCCAATCAACCTACCATGCATGTCTTTGGACCGTGGGAGGAAACCGGAGTACCCGGAGGAAACCCCCGAGGCACGGGGAGAACATGCAAACTCCACACACACAAGGCAGAGGCAGGAATCGAACCCCAACCCTAAAAAATGTAATTATCTTCAACATAGTCTTTAAATCAAATATTAATGCCAAATTATTTGGATTTTAAAACTCTAAAATTATGTTTAAAAAATAATCCAATTAAAATGCTTCAGGCGTCTACGTACAAACGTTGCTGATCAGATGATCAGGGTGCCATTATTTCTCGACACTGAACCAGAATCGGTTATTTATGATATAAGCAAATCAATCGAACAGCAGCTGTCTGTTTTTGTTTCCTTTAGCTTTTACTTTTCGCCTTTATTTCTACAGTATGTTTCACATTTCAGGAAGTAGAACAGGAGCTTTCCTGAGAAACGGCATATTTGAGAAGCGAGTCCTTCATCAAGCTCAGAAAAGTCTTACTGATGCTGTCAGACATCAAACTGTCTGATTCCCAGATGAGTGCGTGATCGGACTTGAGTGATTGATCTGACAACTTTGATCACTAAATCCTGTCCTTCTGGAATAGTCACGTGTGTTTCCACAGATGTATAAAACATGCCCAGTCCATATATAGAGCTACATGTTGGAATTGAGAACCAGGACCACATACGTTAGACCCATCTGTTAATATAGAGCAAGATTAATTTAAGCTTGAGAAATTAGTTATATATATATATATATATATATATATATATATATATATATATATATATATATATATATATATATATATATATATATATAGACAGTATATATACATGTGTGTGTTTGGTGTATGTAACGGTCAGGGGAACACATACTTTTTGTTTATATATATGTATATATACACACAGTACTGTGCAAAAGTTTTAGGCAGGTGTGAAAAAATTCTGTAAACAAAGAATGCTTTCAAAAATGAAAGTGTTAAACATTTACTTTCATAAATGAACAAAATGCAGTGAATGAACAAAAGAGAAATCTAAATCTAATCAGTATTTGGTGTGACATTCGTTTGCCTTCAAAACAGAAGCAATACTTCTACGTACACTTGCACACGGTTTGTGAAGGAACTCGTATTGGTAGGTTGTTCCAAACATCTTGGAGAACTAACCACAGGTCTTCTGTGGATGTCGGCTGTCTCACATCCTTCTGTCTCTTCATGTAATCCCAGACACACTCGATGATGTTGAGATCAGGGCTCTGTGGGGGCCGTGCCATCGCTTCATGCTGGTTTGAAGGCAAAAGGTAGGTTGTTTGCTCACTTTGCATTTTGTAAATTGACAGAAATAAACACTCATTATTTATATTTCTGAAAGCATTCTTTGTTTACAGCATTTTTTCACACCTGCCTAAAACTTTTGCACAGTATTATATATATACATATATATATATATATATATATATATATATATATATATATATATATATATATATATATATACACACACACTTGATATATTATTCATATTGGCTTACAATTTAAAAACACCAGATACATCTGACTATACATAAATTACCTCCACTTGCTAACGTTTTATTTTTTAAAATCCAAAAAACGGTATCAAGACATGAAAATTTTTTCGTGAAATAATTTTTTTTCTAACCCAGCCTGTAGATTCAGCATTGATTAATATGGTTTGTTAACACGTAATGAACCAGAATCAAAAAGGATTTGTGTCATCAAAATGCCATTTTTTAAATAGACTAATACACCAATCCACCTCAATGTGACACAAAAGGACAGAAGACTGAGTCGTGTGGCAGTGTTTAAGGTCTTGAGTTCAACTCCCTGCACTGCCAAGCTGTCACAGCCAGGGATGTAAGCAAGGCCCTTAACCCTCAACTGCTCGGCTGTATATAAATGAGAACACATAATTGGCTCTGGATAAGGCCGTGTGCCAAATGCCATAAACGGAGACGCATAATGATGTGAAATGTGTGATTTTGTGAAAATGGGTTGAAATTCAGATGCTGTTGTAAAGTATATACAGTAGCTTGTCTTGACCCAGTGTTCATAATCACTCAATCAATCAGTAAACTAATTAAAGAACTAATTTAGCAATCAACTAATAAATGAACAAATAAATAAATAGTGAAACAAACATTTATACTGATTTACTGTATTAAATGAATGAATAAATGAATGAATGAACCAAATAGATAACTAATCAACAACTTAATAAATCAAACAACGTACCACACAGCAAACATCCCTCAGTGAACAAACAGGAAAATAAACCAATCAATGGCTTACAGTACTTCACATGACTAACCAACAAAACAACTACAGTAATCCCTCGCCACTTCGCGGTTCAGGTTTCGCGGCCTCGGTGCATCGCTGATTTTTCAAAAAATATTCATCGAAAAATAAAAATAAAAACGGTTTCCCAGGATGCCAGACAAACAGAGAAACTCTCTCAGAGGCTTTGTACATACCCACGGGCAATCAGACAAGACACATGATTGGTTCCCGGCGCGAGATCTGAGCTGATTGGCTGCGCATCATCGCATCCTCTCCCAGCTTCTTCCCTTGTTGTATCTCGCCACTCTCGTTCACGCTGTCAACTGTGTCTCGCGTATTGTGTTCGAAATTAACTTTTCGTTAAGCCCTTACAATGCCTCCTAAGCACCGTGCCCCTGTGAAAGCTTCCTCTAGTGAGCCCAAGAGGAAGAGGAAGATGATGACCATCAGTGAAAAGGTCAAACTTAGGGACAATCCTACTTTGCGGATTTTCACCTATCGCGAGGGGTTCCGGTCCCCATTAACCGCGATAAACGATGGATCACTGTAACAGACAACCAACCAACCACCAATTAAATAGCCAATAAGACATTCAATCAACTTATCTAATAACTTCATTAATCACTTGATCAACCAACCAGTTACCCACCCAATTAACCAAACAATTAATTATTTAACTCAATCAAATAAACTAGCAGCTACCGATCACGTATATACAGTAGTACAGTATATACTTGAGTATAACAGTCATTTTCCTACATGATTGACAGCACAAACCCCCCCTGGTGTGCAATCATCACCGAGGTTAATGTCAGTGTATATTTTACCGTCACAGCTTCTCACACATCCTCCCCACGATGCCTCAGATCCTGATGAGCTTTTGAAGAGTCTCTGTGTTAGTGTGTGTTTGAAAAGCCCGGCTCTGATACACGAGCTCGCCTTTCTGTTTGAAGCCGAAGAAACAACAAAGTCTCTGCAGTGTCACAGCTCTGAGGCTCAGTAACCGAGTCTGTGTGAAATGTGAGACACAAACATGTGGAGATCAGAACATCTGGCTTTGCACTCCTGCGTCTTTGTGTACCATATCCCTGTTTTCTCCTAAACTTATGTAGCCCATGATAAACAACTCTGAGCTGCACACATACTAATATTGACTAGAAAGCAATCTCCTTGGAAAACTTAAATCATGACCTCGGAGGCGACCCGGTCATGCAGGTTTCTCCTTTATGATGTCAAGATGATCTAGATTTTCAGACCCTGAATTATTTGAACTAGCAAGAAGGTTTGTTTTTGAATGAGACCACAAAGAAGTTCTGTAGGCAACTCCGGATAAGAACATGTGCAAACTGATCTAAATGTAAATGAATTCTCTCAAGTTTGAGTGCCAGCTGCTGCTAAGGAGTCTGCAACATTTATTCACTAAACATGGCCAACTACCTCCTACTTTCTCAGGAAAAGGCTATCTGAATGATGTTGCAAACAACCACCCACTGACTTTTTCTGTAGCCCGTTCTCACATCTCACTTACTCATCACCATCTAGGTCATGTTCAAAAGGGTTTTTTTTGCCCTCAGGATTGAGTAGAGAAATGCCAAAGAGAATGAGAGAGTGAGGTTTAATAAGAAGGAAAAAAATACCTATATATGAGAGAAGAGATTCATTGTTCCTCAGATTTATGGTAGTCTAATCTCTGGCCTTTTGCTGTACATTTTATGTATCTAAGTCTGTAGTATTTTTCCTCAGAATCATCCATACAGTCACACAGATCTTATTCTAAGCATAACTGTGGTCATTTTAAGATTAATAAGAAGGTTGCCAAATTAAATACATCCAAGAATCAAAAAATGTATACATGAATGACCCAAACCAATCACCCAACCAAACGAACCCCCCCCCCATCAGTGGGTCAACCCATGATCTACTCAAACATCAATTCATCCAGCCAATCAATCAACCAACCAATCAATCAATCAATAAATCAACCAACCAACCAATGAACCAACCAATCAACAAACCAATCAATCAACCAATCAATCAATAACTTAACAAAAAAATATCAAGCAAGAAGACAATCAATTACCTAATCTATCAACTAATCAATTAATTTAATAATGAACCAACCAACAAAACAATCAAATCAATCAGTGAAACTACCAACATCCATCCATCCGTCACAACCGAGAGGACGAAGACAGTCCCATACGAAGGATAGCTTCAAATGAATTGGTTTAATAACATAAAATCCAAAGATGAAAACTAAACAGGACAAAGGACGAGGGGACACTAACGATGATTCCCGTTACATAGACATGACAATGAACACATGAGCAACAGGTATTTAGAGACGGGGAGGAATAAACAAAGGCGGGGCAGACACGTGACACGAAACATAAACAGAAGCACACGGCCGAAAGTCCTGACACCGTCATTGGGCAGTCGTCCACTTAATCCGTAAATTTACCAAGCAACCATGTAGTTAACCAAACAAATAAATCATTCATTCATTCAATCAATCAATACACCAATACATTAATAGACCAATCAATCAACCAATCAATTAATCACCCAGCATCAGTCTGTCTCGTTAGAGCGCGGTTGGAGAGGTGGACTGTCTGTGCCATCTTGTAAAGATGTATCTTTTTTATAAGATCCACGTAAAACCTTCAGTCTATCAACAAATGTCACTTGTTTGAAAAAGAATTGATCTGTGTGTTAATGAGAAGCACAGGCTCTTTAATAGTCTGTCTGTATTTGTCTGATTTGGCAGAAACACAGCTTTCCCTTCTGTTCTCCACAGACCAGGAAGCGTGATAATTGGGGTAACAAATGCAAATTCAAGTAAGTAAAGATCTTTTCCTCACTGCAGCCCTGTGAGTAAAAGTGGCTTAGTAGTTAGCACGTTCGCCTCACACCTCCAGGGTTGGGGGTTCGATTTTTGCCTCCTCCTTGTGTGTGTGAAGTTTGCATGTTCTCCCCGTGCCTCGGGGGTTTCCTCCGGGTACTCCGGTTTCCTCCCCCGGTACAAAGACATGCATGGTAGGTTGATTGGTATCTCTGGAAAATTGTCCATAGTGTATGAGAGTGTGTGTGTGTGCCCTGTGATGGGTTGGCACTCCGTCCAGGGTGTATCCTGCCTCCATGCCCGATGACGCCTGAGATAGGCACAGGCTCCCCGTGACCCAAGAAGTTCGGATAAGTGGTAGTAAATGAATGAATGAATGAATGTTTAACACTTCCATTTTTGAAAGCATTTTTTTCACACCTGCCTAAAACTTTTGCACAGTACTGTACGTACATTGATACTCTCACAACTGCTGATACACAAAGTGAATCACTTCCTGATGAATCAGATTGGAGTATTCAGCAGGAAATAGGTTCTGTAAGGTTCGACTACAGTATATCAATGTGGCGCGAACCCTATACTCCTGAATCCATCACTATCCTGGATGACCTGCCGTGCTGCAAACCATATGCTGAACTAAAGGATATCATTATTAACACATTGTGATGGATTCTAAAAGACCTTCTCCTTCTCTCGCTCTCTTTCTGCACTGAAAGAGTGGAGCTTGATGGACAGGAGGATCAGCAGGACACAGGAAACATTTTTGCTCAGATGAATAAATGATGAGAGGGAAAGTGCTTTGGCGAACTCATTTGAAATAGATTAACTTCTGTGCACTTGTTTCTCACAGGAGCAGATTGTTATTTGATAATTTACCATAAAGCAGAGCGATATGCTTCCAAATAAAGCAGCAGTACGTTGAGGTGAGACCTCTTTAATGAAGCCCAAATAAACTTGATACAAATGTGTTGCAGGAATAGAGATAATATTTGTTTAATTCGGTGTAGGCAGGTGGAGTCAACTCGGTGCTGCGGTCTTTAAAGGGAAATAAATGACATGCTGTTTATCAAAGGCAAACACCGCATACATGTTAAATGTGCTTGTAAAGACAATAAGATTGCAGTTAATTACTCCATTAAGCTTGGAGTTTGATTGTTAAAGTCCTCCTAGCATTTAGTCAATACTGAAAGCTCATTCATTTAGTTAACTAGAGCTGATGCATCGCTCACGATGATGAACACGATGTAACGAGAGGCACAAACTAAAGACACACAAGGGTTTAAATATCCAAACAAGTAACCGTTTAAGAAATCGATTCAAAATTCAAGTTATAATGATTCTACAAATGAATAAATAAATCACCAAACCAACAGGAAAACTACTCAATCCATCCACCCATCCATCCATCCATCCATCCATCCATCCATCCATCCATCAATAAGATAACTAATGACCTAACCAATTAATGATCCAACCATCTGCTACATCAATAAGCAGATAAAATGACCAATAAATCATTCAAATCATGCAATCAAGAAATAAATCATTTAACGGGATAACTAATGACAAAGGGGGGCACGGTGGCTTAGTGGTTAGCACGTTCACCTCCAGGGTTGGGGGTTCGATTCCCGTCTCCGCCTTGTGTGTGTGGAGTTTGCATGTTCTCCCCGTGCCTCGGGGGTTTCCTCCGGGTACTCCGGTTTCCTCCCCTGGGCCAAAGACATGCATGGTAGGTTGATTGGCATCTCTGGAAAATTGTCCGTAGTGTGTGAGTGTGTGAGTGAATGAGAGTGTGTGTGTGCCCTGTGATGGGTTGGCACTCCGTCCAGGGTGTATCCTGCCTCGATGCCCGATGACGCCTGAATTAGGCACAGGCTCCCCGTGACCCGAGAAGTTCGGATAAGCGGTAGAAAATGAATGAATGGATGAATTAATGACAAACTTAATTAAACAAACAGCCATCTGCTCAATCAACAAGCAGATCAATCGACCAAACAATCAACCAATCAATCAATGGCCTATTAATGCCTACCTACTGTATGGATATCTACTTTGGTTTAAGTCGCTAAACTAATCAGAGGGAAATTATGTGCAGGTGCAGACAATAAAGACATATAAGAAAAACAACCAAATACAGGACATAGTAGGAGACAATACCATAATCAAAACAAAGACACATGGAGGCATAAACAACACAGAACACCGTGGACATGAGCGCTGTATTGCTGCAGGTGGTAACGTGTGCTGAGTGGTCGCGGATCTCGGCGCTCAGCGTGAAGAGTTCCTGACAATAGAATGCAGGGAAGGTTTGTTCTTGCTTTCTCCTTTTACTCGGAAGCCAATCGTTTTTATTCACAGCAACTCAAACTCTCTAAACAAACAATGTAATGCCAGCAGCCGTTGGTCGGAAGTGTGTGGGTGAGCGCCGAGCCGTCCTCACTTCCTGCACATTCTGTGAGAAGAAAACAGTATTCTAAAGAACAGAAAAAAGCAACAGATCATCTGCTTTCAGCATTACATAACCTGGTAGTCAGTAGGATGGAGACTACAGACAGATGACAAGGTAAGATCAAATAAGCCACAGTCTGGCATTGTGATGATGATCATTAATACATTACTCCACAATTTCCCATAAGTCTTCATTTGGGATGTGATAAGGTCAGCATTTTAATCCTCATCCGACCAATAAGTAAAGCATTGTGTCCTAATATGAGTAAAAAGGGGTGGAGTCAATGTCCAAAAGACCACACCCATCAGGACAGAAACATGTCTTCATCATAAGATAAATGGATGCACTTATTTCCAGGGATTTCAGAACAGCGTAACAGATATTGCGTCATCGGGTAGGCGTGGCCTATTTGATAATCTAACCCTAACCCTAACCGTAGTTTTTGGTTGTTTATTTGTTTTTGAAAATAGCTTAACTGTAAGATTATTGAGCATAATAGATATAAAATATAAAATTATCCATCGTAGGTTTGGTCTTCTTTTTTTTTGAAAGAGGACGTTTTTCCAAGACCTCCAGAAACACGCCCACTTTTTACGTCATCGTAACGAAACCCCTGGGATTTAGCGAAAGCCGTACGATAAAGGTGATCAGTCTGAAAACCCTGATAGTGATCACTTTGTAGAGAAGCCAAAGGATGAGAGCAAATATCTTGCTTTAAGAAACTGTGATCATGTGGTGAGGTTGTTGTTAGTCGATGTTTGACATTTATGGAAAGAGTCTGAGATGTAAGTGTAAGTGAGAGAGAGAGAGATCGAGAGAAATCACAAGCAGGCATGTTTAAACGTTTGACAAAAAAAAAAAACAACCCGACTTTTAAATCATTTGCTTCTAACCTCTTTGGCTTCACTAATCACTGTATTCACAGTTTGTTCAATAGTTCTGTGCTAATTAAGACAGAATCGTTTACATTGTGAACTTCTTGCCCTCCAAATCCCTTCTTTTGTGTATCACTCGATGAAGGAGTGCAATCACTCCCAAAGGCTCGCAAATTCCTCAACCACAAAACAGTCCGAAATTTGTAGGGAGCGGACAGCACACGCACTTAACCCTGAGCCGAACGATCCTCTTAATGAGCGTTCTGTCTAAATAAAAATGAGATTCGAGCCTTAACCACCGAGGCACCACTGACTACAGTGTACGGTACCATCTCAGATGTCGGTGGTTTGACACTTTGTACAGAATTCATCCTGGTTTATGAATAGAAGACTGTACGCTACCCAGTGACAGGACCTGAGCTTACGATGCTTTTATCGTAGCGCTAATTAGTCTTTCACGATGCTACACACAGCTATTTCTGCTTAACACAGCAGCTTACACTTAGGCCCTGTTCACACTGCAGGTAAAAGTGGCCCCAATCCGAATTTTTTGGGGTCAAGTGACCAGGTCAGACTTCTTCAGGAGTAGTGTGAACACTCAAATCTGGGTCACTTCCATATGTGGTCCTGAATCAGACCCAAATCTGATTGTTTCCAATGTGGCCGCAGTGTGAACAGCCAAGGCGCATTTGATGCGACTTTTACGTCGATCTACATCGACATTCGTCACAATTATGCGCCGGCGAAAACTTTATTTATTTATTTATTTATTTACTTATTTATTTATTTATTTATTTGCGCCAGCGAAAACGTGACAGAAACGTGACTGGTAACGTGTGTGTGTTAAGAGTGTTATATAAAGTGGTTACGTTCCCAGCTCATAATGTTTGCATCGAATACATCACATTCTAGCATCACATGATATGTTTGCTTGCACCAGATGATACAATAACGTCCTCCGTAACCTCGCCAACTTTTTATCGCGACGGCGTGCTGCGTGTGACGTCATCGATATTGTTCGTTTGCGCGTGCGGGTCAGTTCGAAACCGCAAACTGTTCACACTGGTATCTGATATACAGGAAGGTCACATTTTAAAAGGTAATGTGAACAGCCAAACAAAAAAAATCAGATCTGAGCAAAATATCCGAGTCGAGCGCTAAGACTCGCAGTGTGAACGTGGCCTTAGACTGCGCTCTAGGCTCTAATCTGCCATGAGAGGTTTCTTTTGACCTCAGGAACATTCGCTAGCCCTTCGACCTGAAATAAAGTTTGTTAAACATCAGGGAAAAGGGGCTGTTTACAGGAACTTGAACAACAAGCTACGCTCTCTTTTGACACCAGTGGTGGTTCGAGTGTTGGGGCTCTGCTGGGTTGGTGACCAGAAGGTCAGGATTCAAGTTGACAGCACTGTCAAACTGCCACTTCTGGGCACTTGATCAAGGCCCCTAACTCTCTCTATGCTATGGGGGCTGTATACTGTATACATGGCTGACCCTTGACCATATGCTCTGACACCAACTTTTAAGAAAGCTTGGATATGTGAAGAAAAGAATTCCACTGTGCTGCAATGTTTATGTAGTCAGAAAAAGTTTTACCAAGTGCACAGGTTTCAGAATGAAGAGCATCGGCATCAATAAAATGCGAAATATCCGAATGAACTTCAGTGTAGATGTAAATGTGCATGTCTTTGCACTGCTCAGTAAACACACCCAGTCCTCACCACGTGCTCAGTCCTGCTCTCCGTGCCAGAACGTGGACTTTGGTGCTAGTTCATTTTTGTAAAAAAAAATGAAAGTATGGTCTGCATTTGCGGAATGAACATCCAGATAAAAGCGGTCATCTAAACAAAATGACAGTGTGTTCCCTTTGACTCAATCCATTAGAGCGCTCACTCAGCAGCATCCCGTCGTCCTAATGTGATTTATGAATGTGGAATGAGGTTACACCCCGAGGTCTGAGGCCCGATTCATAGCAGAAGAGGAGATTCAATAAACCGCCTTCTGCTGCAGGGAGCCACATATTTTATCAGGGTATAAAGATTTATGACCGTGACTAAACTCTCTCTCTGTCTCCCTGTCTGTCTGTCTGTCTCTGTCTCCCTGTCTGTCTGTCTGTCTGTCTTTATGTCTGTATGTCTGCTTCTCAGTCTGTATGTCTGTCTCTCTCTGTCTCCCTGTCTCTCTCTTTCTATCTCTGTCTTCCTGTCTGTCTGTCTGTCTGTCTGTCTGTCTTGCTCTGTCTTTATGTCTGCTTGTCAGTCTGTATGTCTGTCTCTCTCTCTGTCTCCCTGTCTCTCTCTATATATATATCTCTGCCTCTCTCCGTCTTCATGTCTGTATGTCTGCTTGTCAGTCAGTCAGTCAGTCTCTTTCTCTCTCTCTCTCTCTCTCTCTGTCTGACTGTCTGTCAGTTCCCCCCTCTCTCTCCCTGTCAGTCTCCCTGTCACCATGTCTGTCTGTCTGTCTGTCTGTCTCTCTCTCTCTCTCTCTCTCTCTCTCTCTCTCTCTCTCTCTCTCTCTCTCTCTCTCTCATCCCCCCTCTCTCTCCCTGTCAGTCCCCCTGTCTCCATGTCTGTCTGTCTGTCTGTCTGTCTGTCTGTCTGTCTGTCTCTCTCTCTCTCTCTCTCTCTCTCTCTCTCTCTCTCTCTCTCTCTCTCTCTCTCTCTGTCTCTCTGTCTCTCTCCCTCCCTCCCTGTCAGTCAGCCTGTATGTCTCTCCCCGTGGGTGGAAGTGAGCTGTATATAAACACAAAGTCTAATCATTTTCAGGTAAAAGAACGTGGGAGTGCAAGCGTTAGAAATGCATTGATACCTGCTCACTTACTCCTACTCCAAAACCTGCTCTGATGCCCACTTCTGAAATCATGTGATATGATGTGAAGATGCCTCATGTCAGAAATGAGGTGGCATTGAGTCAGGAAACAGGTGGGACACACACACACACACACACACACACACACACACACACACACACACACACATACACACACATTAAAATGAAAGATGTTTTATGCTGCATTTATACTTACCGTGACTGTTTGCCCATAAAGACAAACACCAAATCTTAATTTTAATTGCGAGCACACGGAATGCTTGATGCACCACCCAGTGATAAATATTATCACTACGGCAACCAGTAGTAAGATAGGAAGACCTACTCCTGACTCCTTAGTGCAGGGACTGAAGACTTGCAGCGATAAAATCATAGGTTCCACATTTCAGCGTCGTCACTGACGAGTGTTTCGATACACAAATACATCTTATTGTGTTAGAACCCACACACTTCCCTCACTTACATCGGAGCGTACAGCGAATCTCATTATCTAATAGAATCATCACCTCTGCAGTAAATCTCTGTTCCACAAAACATCCAGCAGGAAGTGAATAAAACAGGAAGTGCGGCGAGAGTTTACCTTCTTACACCGTCCCTGATTTATGACTCTCATCCAAAGACAATTAGTCCCTCAGGAGATAACGAGCAGATATATACAGTACAGTAACAGTGCTGTAAGTGAGAGCAACACATTTCACTGAACGTCTCTTTGTTCTGCTGCTATTCAGAGATTTGTAGGAGAAGTGTTAGAACGACGACGCCTCCTAATAAGAAGAGACGTGTTGCCATAATATTCACTTTAGGCTGCAGTTTCCATGCTATTCTACTAAGAATATTCTAATTAGCCTTTTATTTTTCTGTGAATGAACTTCAAGTATATTAGAAATAGGTGGCTGGAACATTGATTTCTTTTTCCTGATGATGCTAGGAGGCTTGAAATCCCTCTATCTAATGCTCACATGCACATGATAATATTTCAGTCAGGACCACTTCGTAAATGAAGGATGAGAGCATACAGTTAGTGTTGGCGGGATGGTTCTGTTCTGGGAGAATTTTCCCGCCAGCCTGTCCGTGCGCGTGCAAGGATGGGGCGGGGAGTCAGCAGCTGGGGAATGAATAGACACCCCCCCCCCCCTTTTGCTCAGAATCAGAACCGAAATTGTCTTTATTTATTTATTTATTTATTTATTTATTTATTTATTTATTTATTTATTTATTTTGTGTAGCGGTTAATCGGAGCCGGTGAGAGGTTCTGGCTGGAGGAGTCGGGGACGGAGGAGGGTATTGGATCGCAGCAGCGGCGATGCATGGGAGCGCTCGCAGGCGAGGATTTAAAGGAGGGAAATTACGGAAGTCTTTGCTCGATTGGTGCGCCTGTGGACGGCTGATTAGCAGCTGATGCAGCTTACTGTGTGGCCTGCCTGAACTAACGCAAGGCTTGATGCAGTAGATCCGATGAGTCACATGGTCGGTTGATGTAAAAGGAATCTCTATCATCAGTGCTTTGGAACAGTTACTATGTTGTATGACATGATGCTGAACTAAAATCGGGATCTAAACGTCGCCTTTTTTTGAGGAACGTTTCTCTACATGTTTGATGTAGTAGCTGGGTTATGAAGCATGGCTATTTCCACAGAGTTATGAAACTCTGCTCGGAGGCAGGATCAGCGTGGCTTTTACAGCGTTAACTCCATATCACGGTGCTGAACGTGTACAGTGCGAATCGATGCACTGTTAGAACGTTACAGCTAGTCGCTTAGCAACAAATACCAAAATAAGAAAGTGTACAGCACGTGAAAACCTCATGAAAACCAAGATGTACAGTAGAAACACTTAAACATGTAAAATCTGAGTCTGTAGATAGAGTCAGACAACAAAACACCAGACATCATGGAAGCGCATGCTGTAGAGAGGAGGAAATACGTCACGCTGAAAAATTAGCGGAAGTTGGAGATCAAAGGATGAACGTCTGATCGACCAAACAACAAACTTAAAAAGAGCAATAAAGCTGTGAAAGATAACAGAACCTGCCCGAGTACAGAAACACAGACCCGGACTTTTTTCCTCACTGATGTGAAAGCGTGAGACGAGACGTTATTTAAAGCGTGAGACGAGACGTTTATCCAAATCAGGATCGTCGATACGTGAATATGCAAATGAGAATTAGGTTGCAGCAGGGTTTAGGGATGTACAGTACAGTGTGACACAAGGTGAGATGATGAAGAGTCAGGATTCAGTGTTAACACCAGGGACAGTAGGAGCAGTGTGAAACCTCTGACTACATAAACACAGGATCATGTTTACTCAGAGTTTATAATCACACTGGGAAATGGCTCACAAGTGAAAAACCATGTTATGAGAAAAAAAAAAGACTTTATTGTGTTGTTCTAGGATACTTATTAACTCATTAACTTTATTACACCACTCTGTTCGATCCTTATTTATAGTGTGATTCTTCAATATTCAAGTGAAGAGCAGATTTCATTCATTCATTCATTTTCTACCGCTTTATCCGAACTTCTCGGGTCACGGGGAGCCTGTGCCTATCTCAGGCATCATCGGGCATGGAGGCAGGATACACCCTGGACGGAGTGCCAACCCATCACAGGGCACACACACTCTCTCATTCACTCACACACTCACACACTACGGACAATTTTCCAGAGATGCCAATCAACCTACCATGCATGTCTTTGGACCGGGGGAGGAAACCGGAGTACCCGGAGGAAACCCCCGAGGCACGGGGAGAACATGCAAACTCCACACACACAAGGCGGAGGCGGGAGATATATATATATATATATATATATATATATATATATATATATATATATATATATATATTATATTATATATATATAATATTATTTAATAATATTAATTAATATAATATATATAATATATTATATTAATATATATTAATATATAATACTATACCATGACTCTGCAAAGCTAAGCTAGAAATAAGCAGAGAGGGAATAAGATCTAATAACGACGCCATGTTTAGCGTTCCAGAATCTTGCATTTCTCCATTTTCCAGAAACACAATATCCAAGTGCATGTGAATATTATCCCAAAAGAGAAAAACAATCGCATCATTGCTACGCTGCAAACATTTAGCATAACGGTTTAATGCTCCTTTAAGCTGGTCAGGATCCCGGCTCTGTCAGGCTACCTCTTCCGAAGCGACAATAAAACTGGAAATACAAAAGCTGTCAGTGCAATTTTCCTTTTCAACACAACACGAATATTAATGAGACAGCTGGTGTAGAGCCAAAAGCACATCTCTTGTTCTCCGTTGTTTACTCGCCTTTTGAATAATACACGAGTGACATTCGACAATACACACTGCTGCCGCTCATACATTTTCAATTTGAATGGTTTTATCGGAGAAGTGATTTGCTGGAACTAATCGACAAAAAATTCAATAAATGTTAAAGATCTCAGTGGAAACGGGATGCAGTAGGACTTCCTGTGACACTTTCTATGATGCATTTATAAGTCGTTGTGCACAATGACTCGGATTGGTTATAATGCATTATGAATGAAGAAAATAGATTATACAGTATGTTTGTAAGTAACACTCTTGAATTCCAAAGAAACTCTATGAGACTCGATACTTGTTTAGATCTTGCATTTAAGAATGATTAGAAACAGATACGCTCCTTTAATAGGATTAGATTTGTTTAGAATCTAATCAGCCGATCAAGGAACTGCGGCACAATGAAGTCATCCAGATACCACAAGCAGCTTCCGGTAATATTCAATCAGACCTATGGAAAAATCTCAGTGATCTTGGTCCGTGATGGTTAGTACATGGTTTGAGCAACTGTGAATCTCCAGGGATTTTCTAGAGTTTACTCTAAATGGTGGAATAGAGACAAATGCAACATACAGTTGAATCCTGTAGATGGAAAAATGTTGTTGTGTAACATCTGAGTCCATGGATCGCTCATCCCTCCAGGGCATTCAATAAATTTCAGGGGTTTCGGTACCACGACGTAAAGGGGATGCACTTATTTCCAGGGATTTCAGAACAGCGTAACAGATATTGCGTCATCGGGTAGGCGTGGCCTATTTGATCATCTAACCCTAACCCTAACCGTAGTTTTTAGTTGTTTATTTGTTTTCTAAAATAGTAAATAACTGTAAGATAATAATGCATAATAGATCTAAAATATAAAATCTAACTGTATGACAGGTTTGTTCTTCATTATCCATTGTAGGTTTGCTCTTTTTTTTTGAAAGAGGGCGTTTTTCCAAGACCTCAGAAACACGCCCACTTTATGTTGTGGTAACGAAACCCCTGGAATTTAGTGAATGCCGGAGGAAGCCATCACCTAAATTCTGATTCTACTTCCTGTTTGATCGACATTTTTTAAAAAAAAACCTAACTAACTAAAATAAAATAAAATTAAATATTTATATTCCAAATCTACAGGGAGCCGCAGCAGAGGGATGAAAGAGCCACTTGCGGCTCCGTAGCCACGGGTTGCCGACCCCTGGTCTAACCAAATTGTCACGTGTCACCGGTTCTCCTACACACCAAGGCTTCCTCTGTTTGTTGTCCTGTTTCATGTCCTGACCATTTCGATTTTGTACTGTATCTCTTTCTTTTTTTCTTCTTGATTAATGCTTGGGTACTGTTTACGACTTCCTGATTTACGATTGGATTGTTTGCCCTGAATTTGTTTAATAAACTCACGTAATTGGGTTGTTCATCAGGGTTCAAGCCCCAGCACTGCCAAGCTGCCATTGTAGGGCCCTTGAGCATGGTTCTAAGCTCTAAAGTTGAGATATGTGAGGAAAGAATTTCCCTGTACTGTGATATATGTGACAGAATAAAGGCTTCTATTTTATGTTGATGAAAGAAACCCACTTGGAGCTAACAGAAAGTCCAGAGTAACTCGCCTAACCACTCGGTGCAACCAAAACAAAATGGCAAACCTTTTGAAGGATGTGCTACAAGAGCAGAAGACCATGTCGGGTTTCACTTCTGTCAGCCAAGGATAAAAAAATTAAAGCTGCAGTGTGGTACAGTACTTGCTCACCAAAACTGAAAAAAAAAATCTGGTTTGATGACTGGATTTCTGCCGAGACACACAGATGGTACGTAGGTGCAGAATTTGACACCAACTGCATGAATCAATGGACCAACTTGCCTTGTGTCAGCAGTCCAGGCTGGTGGAGGTGGAGAAATGGTTTGAGGAACATTTTCTTGACACACTTTGGGCTTGTTAATACAAATCAGACCATAACTTGAATACCACAGCCATGTGGGAGGGATGTGATACAATTGGGGATTTGCAATCTGAAAGCTAAACTAAAACTAAGTGGCTTTTTACACCTGGTCACTTCATGCATTTTCTGTGATCAGATAGCTACCTGATGGTAAAAAGACCAGGTCTAAATGCCCTCCGAAACGTTTTGGAGACGGATATAAATCCGATGGTACAAACCCCTTCAGGAGGTGGTCTGGGACGCGTTTCAGATGAAACTGGACAGGTGTAAATGACCAGTTTCATCTGAAACCTCACATATGTCAGCGCTATACTCCTCCCAAACGGAGGTACATCACTCGCAGGTGATCTTTCACCCCGGCGTCTCGTCGGGTCTTAAAAAGCGCTGCTGCCGCCAGCGAAAACGCAGAAAACAGTAAACGCTGTTTTTTGTAGCATAACCGTCGTAACGAGTTTTTCGTCTTTTATTTGATCGCATTCTGAAAACTACATACACCAAAGCGTGTTCCGTTTCAATTACCCCGGAAATGAGGTAAAATATATTTGCATTTTGGGCGGGAGCAGAAAGATGGGATTGATATCGGATTCGCCGAGACGCATTTATGTGGCCTAATGTAAATGGAACAGTTTTAACAAATCAGATAGCTATCGGATCAGAGACAACACACATGAAGTGACCGGGTGTAAAAAGGCCCTATGAAATGTGGGACGTGATCACATCAATATGGACCAGAATCTCAAAAGAACGATTGGAACTTTTTGTGGAAACCTTCCCAATAACTGGATACTTGTAACTCTTCATGTTACTGTTACGGATTCTAAATAGTGTGTTATATTTGCTTTCATAGCCTCACATGCTCACATCTACAAACCCCTCCAGATGCTAAGCATGTTATTTCTCTCCAGCTGTGCGTGCTCAAGACTTGTTTCTCATGGTGCATGCGCATTTATTATTGACTTGGGATCTCTCCAAGGTGTTGACACCAGTGTTGGCTCTACACCGCCAGAGCTCCAGGTGCAGAGATTTCCTTGCTGTAAAGCCGAGCATCGTGCTCTTTATCACTGTGGGTGGTGGAAGGTTTTACTGAATGGAGTGCAGACATGAGGAATGGAAAAAAAACGCAGCTGAACTCCGAGCTTTGAGCATTTGAATGGTTTAGATAACAGGTGACCTATTGCATCTGCCACGGATGAGGGGAAAAAAAAAAACGTTTCATAGGGGAAGTTGGCAGTGAAAGGCTTCTCCTGGTGTAATGGATGATCCTTGGAGAGATGTTCTAATCATGACTAATTCTTTGGAAGTTCGTGAATTTTGTCACCAGTTTGTTACCTTTACAGGAAGATGCTTCTAGATGGGAATCATTTAGTCTGTTTGTTTTTTAAGGCTGTGATAATCTGCCATATTTAGAGATCCAATGATCCAAAATGCAGCTGCCCGGCTTGTTTTCAACCTGCCAAAGTTCTCCATACCACCTCGCTGCTGCGATCCCTCCACTTGCTTCCGGTAGCTGCACGCATCCGATTCAAAACACTGATGCTGGCCTACAAAGCCAAAAATGGACCAGCTTCCTCTTACCTCAAAGCCCTCATCACTCCTCGCACTGCACCCCGCAACCTCCGATCTACCAGCACTGCTCGACTGTTCCACCATCTCTCAGGGTAAGAGGTAAGTATACTACAAGACTCTTCTCTGTTCTGGCACCAAGGTGGTGGAATGAACTTCCCCTAGAGGTCCGGACAGCTGAGTCACTGGCTATTTTCAAACGCCGATTGAAGACCTACTTATTCAGGAAACACTTCAACTAGCACTTCTTTCCTTATCTTTAAAAAACAAACAAACAAAAAAAAACCTTTGACACTTTTTCATTGTAACGTTGAACAAATGTTTTAAACTCATGGTATCTTAAGTATGTAACCCAGTGAACCAGCATTAATGTATTCAATGTTAGAGATTTAAGCACTTATGTACGTCGCTCTGGATAAGGGCGTCTGTCAGATGCTGTAAATGTAAATGTAAATTTAGAGGAAATTCTTCACCGACATTTTCCAGAACCTCTTCTGTTTGGTCTGATGATTTAAATTTAACAGTGGATATGACATACCTATACAGTATAAATTCAAGATATGTTTCTCCCTGAGATGATGCAACTTTTAAAAAAAAAACTTTAAGAGGAACCAAATCGCAAACTGAAACCATCATCATCAAACATCCCAATAATAAGAGTATAAATCACTGTGTATTATACGCTTACAAAGTGTCATTCGGTGACCAATGCATTACAGTTTAAACGCAAAAGCTATTTTCTTGAAGTTAAACTCTATCAACCTTTCACTGATGGAATTGTTTGGACAATTGCAGTCCTATGTCACTTTACCAAAACTGTTTGCATCAATTGCAGACCAAAGCCACCTTCAGGGTGCCATCTACAGTAATCTCATGTATCTTCAGTCTGTCCATGTCAAAACATCATCATCTGGGAAAGTTTTCTAAAATGCAGAGACTCTATCCAGATGTTGGGCTTCAGGATGGATCATGCAGGGTTAGGGTGAGGAGAGCAGAAGTGGTCAAAATCACAGACAACACTATCTCTCAGTCCACAAAGATCAGTGTCGGACATTTCTGTTATTTTATTTCTTCCGTTTTTATTCTGTTCAGTAAATCCATAGCATTCTGAATACCTAGTTTTAAAAAAGTCCATGTATTAAAGCCACATGTTTGTGTTAAAGATGTATCTGAATACGAGTGTATTATGTGACATAAACAGCTATAAATAGAAAGTGTAGTATTTTATTGTATTTTTTTACCTACATGAAACCCTGCCATCACATGAAAGGTTTTTACTTTCACATGGCGAAAGGTGAGCGATCAGATACGACTCAGAGAGAGAAGGACAAAGACGATGCTCATTAAAACGAAAGTACTGTATGTACAGTATCCTTAGGCACTGCCTGCTCAGGGCCATGCTGGTTCAAATTAGTGTTAAAAAAAAAAAAAAAAGTTATTACTATTAAAAAAATAGAGGACCTTTAAAAATATATAGGCAAGTACGATGAAGAATAAGAATAAGAAAAAAAATTTTTTTTAATGCACTTTTAAAAATTTAAGACTGGTTATGAATAAAAGTGATGCATCTTCATACGCAATGCTGACATTTCTACTTCATATACATTAAAAAAAAAAAAAACCTTTTCAGTTTAGGTGTCAGCTTGACTCATTCCTTGAACCCGACATCCCAGAATACACTGCGGCATACAAACATGGCCACTACTCACTGCTTACTTACACACACCCTCTGTTTGTCCTGACGTTCCAACAGACCCTGGTCATTAAATCAGTCTGAAGTAACACGCTGAACCTACCAAGCCTTCTTTGACCCTTTTTTGCAATCTTTTTTTTTTTTTTTTAAACTTCCTGCATTTTTAGGTTCGTGTCCCTGCTGCATTGAACTGACCATGACTCCATTGCCTGTTTTTTTTATACCCTGATCCTGTCTCATGTTCTGAATGCCCCCCCCCCCCCATTTTCATGATTTTCTCATTGGAAAGAAGAGAGTCTCTAGTTTCTGATACAAGTATCAGGCTGATTCTAGGCCTTACTGACACAGAGTTACAGAGGCTAGAATGGAGGGTTTTTATTTAAATCTATTTCTGAGTCGTTTACCTGATAAACTGATTACATACATTGCTGTATTTAATGATGGTAGGTAAACAACAACTGAGGGTCATAGCCACATGTCTTGGCTTTCACCAAAAAAAAAAAAAGTCAAAAGACTCAAAAATGGATTTTATATGAATATTTTTCTACAGACATGTCCGTCCGTTCATGCTTTTCTTGTTTATTTGTTTACTGTATAACTTTGTATAAAAAGACTGCATGCTTAGTTCAATAGTCCTATAACAAAGACAACCCCTCTGCCTAGAAGTCTGCTGTGAAAAAAGGCCTGTAAACTGACACCCTGAGGTGTGAGAGTGTGAAAAGTTCCAGAATTGTGCAATAAAGTTGAAAAAAATTAATATGCATGTGTTATGAGCAAAAAGTACAGATCGTAATCACGGCCCCTTAAAACCTCTACAGCGGCCCGAGAAAAAGCTTCCTGGGGTAAAATTGAAACGTTTTCCAAAATATACTGTATGTTCATGTTTCTGTGTTATTCTTAACAAGTTCTACCATTAAAAAAAAAACAGCATAAAATAAGAAAACCGCATTTAAAGACTCGAAGCTGTTATAATTCCTCTGAAAGATAAAACAAAAAAAAAATACAACAAGCTTCCTTCGCCTCAGGGAATGGAGTAGGGAGGGATTTTTCCTTGATATCCACTGAATCGAAAGCGTTCAAACCCTTCATGATGAATCAGACTCTATCTGTTTGAAGCCGAGCCATAACGCTAATAAGAAACAGCGCTAAAGTCAGGCATCTTTCTTATTAGCGCAGCGGTTATTAAGCTCCTGTAGGCAGGACAGAAGGATAAAAGTGTGTGATGGCACTTCAACAAGCTGACAGCTGCGAGACTCATCTGCACCTAACAAGCAAATTAAGTGCATTTCATTTCTGTGGTTATCAAGGGACTTTGGGATTAAGGGCGAAACTTAATGAAATGTGGATGAAAAGTCATTTCCTGTCTTATATATAAATATGATGAAGCAATTCCACCACTTTCTGCATTTTGTCGTTAAATTTCGTGTCGGTTTTAATCCAAAGCTCCTACCAGGATTTGACATGTTGATAAAGAGTAAAAAAAAAAAAAAAAAAACCACAAGTTAACCATGTTACTTCATTCAAAAAGTCAGGATCGAGGCAGGATACACCGTGGACGGTGTGACAATCCATCACAGGGCACACACACTCTCATTCACTCACACACACACACACACACACACACACACACACAACGGACAATTTTCCAGAGATGCCAATCAACCTACCATGCATGTCTTTGGACCGGGGGAGGAAACCGGAGTACCCGGAGGAAACCCCCGAGGCACAGGGAGAACATGCAAACTCCACACACACAAGGAGGAGGCGGGAATCGAACCCCCAACCCTGGAGGTGTGAGGCAAACGTGCTAACCGCTAAGCCACCGTGCCCCCCTTGGTGTCATACAGTTATGGGAAAATAAGCAGCAGTGGGAGGGTGTGATGCACTCAGACAAGCTGTGAAGATTCTTAAAGTCTAAAAAGTAAATTATTCCTCTAAAGAAAAAAACTATTTCGTTGCTAAATATTTTAATTTATGAACTTTTATTCATGTATAGATTTAGTTCTTCTTCTTACTTGAGTTATAGTTATAGTAGCTATAAACAATCATTCTCTCACCAGACTCATGTTTTTGTTCATCTTGACTTTTATAAAGCAAAAATTCAATTCAATTTTATTTGTGTATCACTTTTAACAATGGACATTATCTCAGTACAAAAACACTAATATTATACAAAAGATCAAGATTAATATCAGACTTCTATATAAATGTGTTTGTATTTATCCCTAATGAACAAGTCTGAGGTGACTGAGGTGACCGTGGTGAGGAAAAACTCCCTTAGATGGAAGAGGAAGAAACCTTGAGAGGAACCAGACTCAAAAGTGAACCTCATCCTCATCTGGGTGACACCGAAGGGTGTGATTATGAACTGTTATAAACACCAGAGAGTATTATTATGAATAATGTCCTTTATGCAATCAGATACAGTCTGATAATTATGTATTGATGAGGAGTTTGTTGTCCTCAAACACCACATGGAATTGGCATCTTCTCACTGATGGTCCTTCACTGATGGTCCTTCAAAAAACAGAGCACAACTGGAGCTGGTACAGTACATCTCTAGATGCCTTAGGATTCTCACAGGGTTGGCTTCTTCTCACTGAAGGTCAGAAATCATCTTGAAGCAGAATAAAACTAGAGCTGGTACGATCTCCATATGCACTGGAGCACACAGTTCTGAAATATATTGTGTACATGGCTGAAGAGATGTCTTTAAAAAGACATTCAACAGAGATTGTACTGTATGTAGAGTCTCAAACATCTTTTCCACTGTGTGTGTGTGTGTGTGTGTGTGTGTGTTTGCTCCATTTTCTTTGCAGGGTTCTGAAAGACTGCGAACATGCAGGTGTCAGAAAAGGAAACTTGAGCATTTCCCCATGACCCCATACACCAGTGCGTCTTTATCACTTTCACTTTGCTTCATCAGCCTGATTTTTATGAGCTAAGCGTCCATGATGAACGTCTTCTGGTTCATTCGCAGACTGAAAAGCAGATACAATTTCTCTCAAGGCCAACGTTACCGTACATGCGGGTGTTTATCTATCTATCTATCTATCTATCTATCTATCTATCTATCTATCTATCTATCTATTTATTTATTTGTCTATCTATTTATTTAGTTTATTTATTGATTGATTGATTGAAACCCAGCCTCCCTTATTAGTGTATGCCAGCACAACTTCTTTCTTCAGAACAATTATACGCGCTTACTTGCTCCTCTGACATTGAGCTTTAGTGATTCATGCAATGAATTTCTGGAGGAGGGAAGGAATTATCTTCACCCTCTTCAGCCTCCATTCAATCGCACCATATGGCACAATTTATCAAACGCCGATCCTGCTGTCAGAGCGGCACACGAAGAGTTGAAAGACTTCGCAACTATTAATTTGAAAATTTTTGTGAATATTTCTAAGGAACTCGAGAGCTTGGAATACAGACAGAAGCAAAAAAACAAAAAAACAAAACAGTGTTCGGGGGATTTTATGAAGCATTCACTGGTTTTCTGTAACTGTTTAGTTGTTGCAGTGAGAACAGAAATATGGCAGCTTTTGTTTATTCAGGAATGCCACAAGCAATCATTTAATAAACTTATGAAGCAAACCACTAGAGTAAGCTTAAAGAAGATTCTGGGAGGTTTCTGTTATAAATGTTGCTGGTAATAAATGTTGTTATTTAATGAACATTTTTACTAGGATGGGACTGAGCACTAGCGGTCTTTATTCACCGACATGACAGTGGCCTTTTTATACCTGGTCACTTCAGTAAAACTGTACCATTTACATTAGGCCACATAAATGCGTCTCAGCGAATCGGATATCAACCCGATCTTTTTACTCACGCCCAAAATGAAAATATATTTGACCTCATTTCTGGGGTAACTGAAATGGAACACGCTCATTACGACGGTTATGCTACAAAAAACAGCATTTACTTTTTGCTGCATTTTCGCTGGAGGCAGCAGTGTGTTTTAAGGCCCAACGAGAAACCTGGGTGAAGTGACCAGGTGTAAAAAGCCCCTTACTCGAAGAAATTAAATTAGATTCGGATTTGTTTTATGGTTAGGGTTGATGTCAGTGTTGGGATTTAGGGTTAGGGTTGGTGTCAGTGTCAGGATTTAGGGTTAGTGTTGATGTCAGTGTTGGGGTTTAGGGTCAGGGTTGGTGTCAGTGTCGGGATTTTAAGGTTAGGGTTGGTGTCAGTGTTGGGATTTTAGGGTTAGGGTTGGTGTCTGTTGGGATTTTAGGGTTAGGGTTGGTGTCAGTGTTGGGATTTTAGGGTTAGGGTTGGTGTCAGTGTTGGGATTTTAGGGTTAGGGTTGGTGTCAGTGTTGGGATTTAGGGTTAGGGTTGGTGTCAGTGTTGGGATTTAGGGTTAGGGTTGGTGTCAGTGTTGGGATTTTAGGGTTAGGGTTGGTGTCAGTGTTGGGATTTAGGGTTAGGGTTGGTGTCAGTGTTCGGATTTTAGGGTTAGGGTTGGTGTCAGTGTTTGGATTTAGGGTCAGGGTTGGTGTCAGTGTTGGGATTTTAGGGTTAGGGTTGGTGTCAGTGTTCGGATTTTAGGGTTAGGGTTGGTGTCAGTGTTGGGATTTAGGGTTAGGGTTGGTGTCAGTGTTGGGATTTTAGGGTTAGTGTTGGTGTCAGGCTTAGCTTTAGGTTAAGGGAGCATGAAATTATCATCACGTGAGGGTATACTCCTAAATCCCCCAGAGTTCCAATAAGCAAAAAAAAAAGGGGGAAGAGTGGAAGAGTAGAGAGAGAGAGAGAAAAAAAAATCAATTCCTAATTACACTAAAGTCACCTGAATAAGACCACTAAAAAAACCCATAAAAATGGAAAATTAGGATTGGTGTCAGGTTTAGGGTTGGCATCAGGGTTTGGGTTCGTTTTAGGGTTGGTTGTGGGTTTTGTATTGGGGTTAGTTTTAGGAATATTTCTTTCCCAAAAATTATACTTCATTTTTTCAAAAGTGATGATTCCCAGTCAGACATGCAAACGCGGTTCATGACACGCTTCAGTTCGGATTTATTTACTGTTCAAATATCAAGCTTGTTATTTAAAAGAGTTTTTTTATAATGAACAACACTACGTTTAGATTTTTTTCACTGTAATAAAATGATCATTGATAGATAGATAAATAAATAAATAAACAAACAAACAAACAAATAAATAAATAAATAAATAAATAAATAAAATCACACAGACCCTTTACTACAGTATGTTTTAGGGTCTATTTGGCTCTTATCCCTAGTTTGAGAACCTGGGCTTTACGGGATGAATCAATCCTTTGCTTTTTATCCTGCTCGAGGTAATAGTGGATCTGGATTTTGATAAAACTGAACCATATACAGTATAAGTGAAATATTTGTACAGAGATTGTTGATCTAAATCCCTTTAAACGGTTCATTCTTTGTGCAACGTTTCGTCCACGTTTCCGTCTTAAAGAAAAAGAGCTAAAGAGTCTAGAATCCTTGGCCCACTCTGACACATCATCAATCCATCTTCCTTCTCAGACAGCCTTGGTTTTGTAGTCTCACACATCCTTGGTTCTACTCATCATCGTTTCATCGTTCTAAATGTCAGCCCTGGACTTTCAGACCAAACAGTGACCCGGGAGTTTCCGATTCCTCGCTGGTTATAAGGTGACGGACACTAACGATGTCTAAGCGTCCTCGCGTTCCTCATCACCCAGAGGGCACTAGCGAGACAGTGATTGATGCAGTAGGTATTTTATGGATAAAATGTCCCAGACATGACTTTTTTTCCTCCATGTGACTTTGCAGGCATGTGTAGCATATGATGAAACTGCTATATAGTCTCTATAATGTCAGGTATTGCTTTGATTTTCTTGTCTCCACAGTGCTGTTGTCAGAATTATGGAAGGATATAAAAGCATTTTCGAGGGAATTGTTGATCGATTGAGAAAAAAAAACTTTGAGAGAAAAATCAAACTCCTCTATATCTCTATAGTCAATCTTTTTTTTTTTCTCTCATGCGGAATATTTCATCTGGACTCACCTGACATAGTCCTAGATAAATAGATGAACTCCACTGATGTAGTCTTTTCCTCCTAGGATTCCGCCACTCGCGGAAAAAAAATATCGAGTTATCGATCCCGAATGCGTCATGCACGATTATGGCCACATTTTCATTTCTCAAAAACTGAACAAAAACTCTGTGCCTCTTGGTGTTTTTTTTGCAGATCTAACAATTGCATTGCGTCAAATATTTTTGCTCGTATCCATCCTCCGAAGGGACCCCGTCGTGTTCTGCCCCAGCTTGACGTCCGAATCGAAACGGCTGTGTTTGTGTTCGTGTTCCTTGCTTCTCACTTCTCCTCACCGACGCAGTGGAAGTGAGTGCTGGATGAGTCACAGACGCGCTGCACTAACTTAGCAAAGCTAATGCCACGTTTAAGACTGAGGAAGTGTGTGAAATGAGGTGAAGCAGATGCCAGGAAACTCAAGGGATTTTGCATTTACGATCACTAAAGAGGCAGATAAATAGGTTAGCATGGCTAAGCCCCACCCCCTGTTGAACGTGTCAAACTTTGCATTTTAATTGTACAGATATACAAGGATTTTATTTAGCATACTTCCATTTTTGTCGTTTTTCTATTGAACGCGAATCCAAAGAATTAAACATTTCAGACAATCAAACAAGACTATAATATTTTGGTAAGACTGTAACCGATGCTTCTTTTTTAACACCATCGCGGTGCCACATTTGTAAATCTTTCGGATAAACCTGTACTGTACGTATGGCATGATCAGGAATGGCCGCGCTTCACCTTTATTTACAAATTAATTAAGACATCCATTTTCCATGAATACTGTATGAGGTTTAGGCTGCTGTGGTGTGCTGGCAGATTAAATGGGATCGAATCGATGTGTGTAGATTTTATTTACACAGACCTGCGTTTGCATAATATACACGAGACTTGAACAGCGAGAGACAATAATGAGCAAAAACCATCAATTTGAATAGATACAAAAAGCTGAAGTTTTAGGAATATTGACAGGGAGATGGGTTAGCTTAATAAGTGAGGTGTTGGACTGCTGGTTTGAAGTGGTAGATTAGTGGTTAAGGCATTGTATTGCCAATTGGAAGGTTGTGTGTTCAAGTCCCAGGTCTACCAGACTACCACCATTTTAAAGGCCTTTAAGCCTCAATTGTTCAGTTACAAAACAAAACAACAACAACAAAAAAAGACATAAAAACAAGGGATAAGGGTGTCTGCTAAATACAATAACTGTAATCACAACTGAAGGTTGTGAGCTCTAATCCTACAGTAGGTAAGCTGGGGCCTTAACACCTTAATGTAAATATGTAAAAAAAAAAAAAAATTAAGTGATGCTGTAAGTGTAAATAACAAAGAAACTCGTATGTGTTTTTAAATATTGAAGTTTATAAAGTTCATGGAACATTTATACAGTAGAAGGAGTCTCCAGTTTCAAAGTTTGGTTAGAGTCTGAGGTAAAGTTGCAACTTAAAGTTCTTCTAACATAGAAAAGTCTTCAAAACAAGAATTCACATGACGTCTCAATTTTAATAAAATAACAAAGCTTTTATCCTAGGGAGGAGGCGGGGCTAAACCTGTTGACACATTCCTTTGAAGACTGTGATTGGTTGTTCAATAAATATACATTATAAGTATTATAAACCTTTACTTTGTCTCTATGTTAGGATATTTCAGACTATATCCTGTAGGGATTACGTACGTGATCGATCGTATTAGAGATGTTCTACTGTAGCATCTGTATGTTATAAATATAATAAATGTAATGGAAATGTAAATGTAAACTTCTCACACACGGAGCAGAAATGTCATAGAGACAAAGTATTTTATCATTTCTGCTGCTATGGCAATTCGGTTCTGTGTCAGAGATGTTAGAGCATCTCTAAATGACACAGCGGCAGAACCGTATATGTATATTATAATATTGGTCACAAAAATAATCCCTACATGATCTAATCTGTATCATCTTATTAACTCAATATCATTATTAAATATCATATACAATGCATTTCTTCTCCCTTTTCATCTTTCAGCCATTTTCTCCTCTGATAAAGAACACTTAATCCTCTTAAAATTCCTTCTCACTACTCCTAACACGTTTTGACCTCATGAGCCCTTTTAAGGGTTTAGATGCTTTATAAATAATGTTTATCGTTACTTGGATCTTCTCTTTAATTTTGATGGGATGTGATATAATAGGAAATTTATGTGCAGCATCAACAAATGCTATGATTTATGTTTCGATTAAATAGTTTTGCTCTACAAGACTCTTGATTTGAAGAAGTAAACGATTCACCAATGTTTGAAATGTATCGCAGTTTATTTTATATGACGCTTAGTATCTATTTGTATGTTTGTTTACAGTATTTTTTTTTTATTTATAGGTAAATTGTTTTTTTTTTTCATTTGTATTTTTTAAACTCACATTTTCAGGAGGATTTTCAGTTCTTCTGTATCTCCTATATTTTGTGAGGATTGTGTGGGCAGAAGATTAAATATTCACGAGATCAGTTGCTGTGGTGCTGCGTGGGGCAAGACCTCAGGCTGTCTATTAGCAAAACACAACTCAGGTTAGCATTGCCAGCGCTAAAGTTTGAACACACTGGAGGCTTGGGCACTGGGTGGATAGAGAGACTGGGTCAGCTTGAAAACAGCACAAAACCCATTATTATTATTATTATTATTATTATTATTATTATTATTATTATTATCATTATGGAGCTTTGTATTTTGCACCAGTTACAGGTTCGGGTTTTGGAAAGTAAGCGAACAATACATGCAGCTTCTTTTAGCTATGAGCATCAATGAGCTAAACTGGGTGTCAGAACTTGTTTAATTCAGGCATTGAGTGTTTTTATTTGATTAATTTTATTCAAGATGCAAACACTTAATTTGAAATATTAAATGTTATAAATTTATATGTTCAAGTCATATTTACTGTTACGTTTAACAACCTAGAATCAGCTAACTTCTCAGAGTATTTTGACCTTTTTAATAATTCCTGCTGAAAAGTCCCTTAATGCTAATATTTGTTATTGTTGCTCAAATTAGCCATATTGTTTATGTTAGTCAGTCTGACAAGATTGTTTTAAACTTCAATCATATAAATACAATCATATACAGTAATTTGTGATTTTTAAATTCTGATTACAGTACTGTATATCTTTACTGCTTGTGTTAGCATGATAGCTAACATGAGCTAACTGTTACTATGAGCCATCTAGCTAAAATGAGCTGCCATTCGCCCTCTTGCTATCAGAGGTTAATCCAGGCTTAAGTCAGAAAAAAATTTTTTAATGTTTTTCTCCTGCTAACTAACATCAGCTAATCTGACAGGATTTATTTATATTCATATTTATTCATTGTCAAATGTATTCACATATTCATTATCATTGATATATTTTGCTTGCTGGCAGACATGAGATAACTGTGTCTATAAGCCATCCGGCTAATATGAGTTAACTACTGACATTAACTAGCTAGCAGGAGTGAACACAGGCTTTCTTTTTGGAAGATTTCTTTAAATTACTTACAGAAATGCTTTGCATTTTCAACAGTAGTTTGGCTTTCGAGCTAGAATGAGCTATACAGGATTTATTAGTCATATTTATGTATTGAAACTATGAATAAACAAAACTCTTAAACCATATAGCTAGCATAAACTAACTACTTACATTAGCCAGCTAGCTAACTACTGTCATTTTTTTTCTTAAATTGTTTAGCATTTGTCATTACCTGATTAGATATTAAATAAATAAACATGAGCTAACCTGACAGGATTTCTGATTATTTATTTATTTATTTATTATCATCATCTTATTTTTACTTATAGATATTAGAAACTCTAGTGCTCTGGTTTTGTTTTCAGCTGAAGGCTAATTTGAGTTTCCATAGAAATAGTTATTATCCAGATTCCTACTATCCATACAGGCAATTATTTTAAATATGTTTATGTTAATTTAGCTCAGAAATTTGTAGATAAAATAAAGGCTTTCTCTGTGGTTAGCACTAAAAATAAAGCAGACACGTCAGTGTGTTCTTGTTCGATATTTAAAAGGCTCTGAAGAGACTGGGATCGATGCAGGGACGGATTCAACTGTGAAACGCTACAGACTCGTCTTACTCCCAGCATGCACTACTCTGCATGATGTCCAATGCCAAGCTCACAGTTCACAGCTGATCATGATCACGGTTCTGTTATTAGATGGAACGATGGGGAAAATGGCTCCCATGGTTAGCCCGGGTAAACACAACGACGATGACGACGCAGCATTCACAACTGTGTGTGAGTGTTCCTCTAGGGGGCAGTGTTACACTTTCTGCATTCTGACCACTGGTCCCGTTTTCCTCTCTATTTTCATTCCTTCTTTAACCATTTTCTCATCTTATTTCATTCCTCAGCTCTTCCATGTCACGTTTTTGCTTCTCTTTTTCTCTGCATCTCTCTTTCTCTTGCTCTCTCTCACACACAGTTTGTCTCTCGTTTCTTATCCGCTCTTGTTAACAGATGCACGTTCGTATCCGAGCATACTCAAAGGGAAATCAAGTTATGTCTGAAATGCAGGCAGACACAAAAGAATCAGAATTATTCATTCGCCGGGTTCGATGTGAGGAAATTGATGTATACGCTCTTGATACACCTTATGGGCTCTAACCAGAGTTGCTAGATCTTTATTTATGAAGATTAACCATAACCATACTTTGTTGTGGAACATCAGAGAAACCGCTGCTGTTTTTAGAGAGGGTGTGTGGAGTTTGTATGTTCTCCTTATGGTTCTCCAGTTTCCTTCCCCACTCCAAAGACACGTTAGACTGATCGGCATCTTAAAATTGAACGTATCGTGTAAGTATTACAGAAACTGGATGGATGAATGGATGAAAGTTACAAAAATTCCCTCCTAGAAAACTTGATCCCATCATGACTATGCGGATTTGATACAAACAGAACGTCTGCTGTACAAAGCCGTATGTCTGAGCTGTTGCTATAGAAACGATAGCATACTGTATTGAAAGGAGAATGTGAATATAAACCTGTCATTAATCAGAACCTTCTGACCAATCAGAATCCAGAATGGTAAAAAAGGAAAGGTAGGTTTGGGGGAACAAAATGGAGTTTGGGCTCAACAGAGAACCCTTAAGTGAAGTAATGATTTATAACCACACTGTTCAGTGCCAACCAAAAGCCAATAGGTTCCCTTTTTCATTCCGTTTCCTTTCAAGGTTTTCTCAAAGAATTTCCCCTCGTTGTCAATAAGGGATCTAAATCTAGATTAAAATCTGGATTTCTGTAAAATCTGCTTTCAAGATGAAGCTATTAGCTGTTGCTTAAAGAGCTGCTCAAAACCACTGGATTGAACTGAAGTTTAAGGGTTAGGATAAAGTCTTTTCACCAGCACACCGCTTTCTCATTATGTCAGTGGAATCGAAATGAACTTATCTCAAATGCGTCAGGACTCTGTTGGCTATCATGTGATCTTTTGCATCTATACAACATTTGTTAGTCTGTATATTTATAATCACACCTTCCAGTGTCACCCAGAGTTTGGTTCCTCTCAAGGTTTCTTCCTGTCACATTCAAATGTCATCTTTATATTATTCTTTATAATAACCTTTTGTTCTATGTTTATGTTCCTGTAAAGTCGCGTTGAGACGACGTCGATTGTAAAAAGCGCAATACAAATAAACTTGAATTGAATCGAATTGAATCGAATATCAGTGAGAGACGTGTATTTTTCCCTCTAATGATAAACTAGATTTTAGAGACTTATGAACAAACACTTGGAGCATCTCGGAAAGCCAAGATGTGTTTGATATCAACATACTGTATATCTCGAAGATAGAAAACATCTCTAGAAATATACAGTATTGCTCCTAGTATCCTAGGGATAAAAAGAAATACTTCTGAAACACTACAAATTCTTATTAACCCAATTCATATTAACCAACATGGTGGAGTGAGACATGACCAAGACATTCAATGATAAAATATTCCTTCTAATAATAATAATAGTATGACCACAGCCTTGGATTCTTGGTGTATATACTGTATGGAGAGCATAACTCTACGTAGCTGCTTATGTCTGCTTATGTCAGCTTTGCAGTGATTTGCCTTGCTGTTCTCAGACTTCAGCTTGTACTGAGCATACGTGTAAGCTGGAGCGTGACATCAATGAAAACTTCCTTCCTTTTTTTTTTCATCCCACAAATCTCATTATTCAATCTGTCTGCTCGTTGCCCAGAGTAATAGAAGGAGAATGAACAAATCCCCTGCACAGATTGTGTGACTCTGAGAGAAGCAGCCAGTTTCACAGTTATGTGACATATGGCTGGACAACTTCATGTAATTAAAAAATAAATAAATTCTAAAGGCAAGCAGAGCTAAGGAAGATAGCGCAGAGTGTTAGCACTGGTTATTGAGGTTTCTCATTGAAAGTAATTTTTGTTTGTTGGTTCTTTTGATTTATTTTTATCCCATCTTTCAGTTCCAACTTTGCCATATTCATTCATTCATTCATTCATTCATTCATTTTCTACTTCTTGTCCGAACTACTCGGGTCACGGGGAGCCTGTGCCTATCTCAGGCGTCATCGGGCATCGAGGCAGGATACACCCTGGACGGAGTGCCAACCCATCACAGGGCACACACACTCTCTCATTCACTTACACACTCACAGACTACGGACAATTTTCCAGAGATGCCAATCAACCTACCATGCATGTCTTTGGACTGGGGGAGGAAACCGGAGTACCCGGAGGAAACCCCCGAAGCACGGGGAGAACATGCAAACTCCACACACACAAGGCGGAGGCGGGAATCGAACCCCCAACCCTTGAGGTGTGAGGCGAACGTGCTAACCACTAAACCACCGTGCCCCCCTAACTTTGCTGTATGATAAAGCGAAATATATGGAAAATAAATAGTGACAAATTAAATGAAAATGTAATATCTTGTCCCACTGTGAGCCACCACAACAGCTTCAATGTCCGTAGTGTGTGTGTGTGTGTGTGAGTGAATGAGAGTGTGTGTGTGTGTGTGCCCTGCGATGGGTTGGCACTCCGTCCAGGGTGTATCCTGCCTCGATGCCCGATGACGCCTGAGATAGGCACAGGCTCCCCGTGACCCGAGAAGTTCGGATAATCGGTAGAAAATGAATGAATGTAATGTATATGTGACTATAAGTGCATTGCTTTCCCTCTTCAGCTCCTTGTTGCATCCTTGTCTAGTTAGTTTTACAGTTCTTGTCCTGCCTCTGGTTGTTTCTTAGTATACAGTATGTCTCGAATGATGTTTACTGTCAAAAAGAGCTGTTCTAGAAACAACAACATCACTTCCCGTGCTTATGAATACTTTATTTAATAATGAACAGTAATGACCAGTGTAGCAAACCGCAGGCTTTAATCACTCCGCTTTTTAATTTTCAGCCTTATTCATTTTAAACGACATGACGTCTCAGTAACGCCATTTATACATAAACAAAAGCATAAAATAGCCTTAATAAAATTAACAGCGAATTAAATTTTCAAGCTGCCATACCATAAACTTTGAGTCATTATATATTCGATCTAATCAACAATAATTTATATCGTATGTGACTTGAATCACAGAAGACTTTAACATCACTTTTGCAGTACTGATAATAGATACTAGTGATTTGCATCGTTTTTTTTTCCCTGGTACAAACGTTCAGCTGAAAATTGTTCACACCCATCAGGAGTGACCCATTGCCAAATTCTGATATCTTGAGAATTATATCTTGCTTCTGTACCTGACACCATCTTGCCCTCCTGCTGCTAAACCAGCGGGATCCTGTTTGAGACTTCTTGGCCTGAGCCACAGCTCTGTGCTAACCAGGCTAGAAAGGAGCTGGAAAACTGGGGGAAACTTAGCATGAGTTTTATTAGAAAATGTCAAATATGGTCAGGTGAAAATAATTCACCTCGGTACATAAGATGAGATGTAGAGGAAGAGACACTGGGGTGCCAAGAGCGAGGTGGCAAAGTGGGCGAGCACACGCTATTTTACACATATTTTAGATGGAGCCAAACTCTGGAAGATTTCCTCCATGTGACATTCTCCCTCTCTCCCTTCCTCGATGTATATATAGATATAGATGCGCGTATATATATATATATATATATATATATATATATATATATATATATATATATATATATATATATATATATATATATATATATAGTGTATATAGAGAGAGATTATGACACAGGGAGTATTTTTTCATCAGGCGTTTGCCCCAGTAGCCCCAATCTAAACACTGGTGTACTGATCCCTCAAAATAAAACTAGATTTCAGTAGAAACAAAAGAAATCTGCTTTTATTTATGGAGCCGTTGCTCTATACAGTACAGGATATGTGAACAGGACATTAACAGGACATGGTTATTAAAACAAAAGCATACAGTACATTACAGTATCAAAGATTTATGTATACGGCATTCGGCAGATGCTTCTTTCCCCAGCAACTTACTGTACATTTTTATTTCATTTTATACAACTGAGAGTTAAGGGCCTTGATAAGAGGTCCTTCGTGGCCTAGTCATGGGGAAGTCATGGTATAACGGTTAGAGAGTTTGACTCCTAACCCTAATGTTGTGGGTTTAGGTCTCGGGCTGGCAATACCACGACTGAGGTGCCCTTGAGCAAGACACCGAACCCCCCCCAAATGCTCCCCGGGCACCGCAGCATAAATGGCAGCCCACTGCTCCGGGTGTGTGTTCACGGTGTGTGTGTGTGTGTGTGTGTGTGTGTGTGTGTGTGTGTGTGTGTGTTCACTGCAGTGTGTTCAATTTGGATGGGTTAGATGCAGAGAACGAATTCTGAGTATGGGTCACCGTACTTAGCCGTATGTCACGTCACATGTCCAGCATTGGCAGCTTGGTGGTCCAGGGATTCAACCTTCCAACACCTTAACCACTAGGCTACCACATCCCCACAGATTTCCAGAAAGTTCCATCGGGTTTAGAAGTCAAATTTTATATATATGGGTTTGAGTCTCGGGCTGGCAATACCATATATATATATATATAATAGATACACATAAAACAACAAAAATCACAAAATCTATTTAAATATAAGAAATATTTGTAACTTCTCGTTATTTACCAACTCATTTGATAAACGGCTACAAAGAACACTCTCAAAGGCAGCTTATAGCCGGCGGTTGTTTGTGCTGTGATCATGTAATACTGTATGTGCTAATTGAATGCTTCCTGTTGTGTTTGTGAAGCCTGATAATTCCTGCTAATAAGCCTGAGCCTGTGGTTGAAGATGATGACGTACCTCATGATGATGGTATACAATTTACCCGGTGGAGGAAAACCCCACGATACTTAGAATTCAGATACAGAAAGCCTTCCATGAGTGGATGAGATTGTGTCCCTGAGATCGAGCATTGTGAGGAGCTGAAGAAATCTGGATGAAGATGTTTTTATGAGAACATCGTTAAGTTGAGTTATAACTTGCTGAGTTACACTGGGGCACACACACACACACACACACACAAACACACACAGAGACACACACACATACACAACATTCCATCAGCCAGTTTCAGTGGTTGATGAACCATTGTGATCTTGAAGTTTGTTCCAGTGATGCATTTTTAACACATACGTATATATTATTTGTTTTCACACCATTTCACTTATTTGTTCTGTAGACAAAGTGCCAGATTTGGCTCAGTGCTTGAGGCTCTGGGTTACTGATCAGGAAGTCAGGAATGATCAGAACCACCAAACTGCCACTTTACGGTATGATGCATTGACGTTAACCCTCTCATCTCTTCTTAACAAACTGGAATAATAATAAGTGAAGAATTTCATTGTGCTTTTATGCTTACATGATAAAATAAAGCCTTCTCCTAAGTCATTTTAGTACCCTTTTAGAACAATATCGCTCTGAGGCGACAAAGTTTTGCACGAGATTATGATCTAAAAATGTAAAAATGCTTTTTTGACTAGATACTACTGTAGAAAATTAACCCCACCTTGCATACTTTAATTTAAGAAAAATCTGGCAATCTTATGCTACATTCACATGTACGGCGGCTCACGGCAACAAAGCGAACGAAGATCGTTCAGCAAGCATTAAGGATTAGATGCGAGCGTGTCAACGATCCGACACGCAAAAAAAATGAGAAAAGATAAAGTTGACACAAATACACAGTGACTCTGTGCTGCGACTCCCAATGGAGGTAAAGACAGAACATTTGCATGTGGGCCATGTGAAATAGCACTTACTGACTCTCTGTCATCTCATATGATATGACGCAGATATACTGTACGTTGCTGGATTTTATACACAGACACCAAATCTCCCTCAGGAACTATTCATTTTAGCAGCAAGAAAACCGTTATGGGACTTTTGCTGTGCCACATGCTGATAAACATTATTGCTTTAGAAACCTATAGTAGGAAGCCCTCCTGATGACTTCATAGTGCAGAGACTGGAGACCTGAAGAGATATAAAATCTGTGTGTGTGTGTGTGTGTGTGTGTGTGTGTGTGTGTGTGTGTGTGTGTGTGTGTGTGTGTGTGTGTGTGAATGTAGCAGTAAAGAATTCTGTTATCACTTGGAGCTTTGGCTTTGTTGCGATCTTGACCCTATGATGTCATAATACTCTCCTGATTATTTATTTATTTGTTTGTTTGTTTGTTTGTTTGTTTGTTTGTTTGTTTTTGCACAACAAAAAAAAAGTACAAAAAAATATGTCCAATAAGAATAAATACAATCCATATATACAGTATATGTGCAGGGAGAGGCAAAAAAAAAAAAGAAACCCGAAAGGCTTATTTAAAGCCTGAACCTAAACAATAACAACCAAACTAAACTAAATATAAAAATCAAAAAAAGAAAGAAAATAATAATAATAATAATAATGATGATGATGATGATGATGATGATGATAATAATAATAATAATAATAATAATAATAATAATAATAATAATAATACTTCAAAACTATATAAAATACATAAAACCTCAGTGAACATTTTTTTGCTAAATGAGATAAATCATTCCATAATTTAAGACCCCTAAATCATATAGAGTAATAACTTCTACAAGTAAGAATTTTAGGAATATGGACATTATCCAATTCAATTCAGTAAGTTTATTTGTACGGCGCTTTTAACAATTGACATCGTCTCAAAGCAGCTTTACAGAACATAAACATAGAACAAAAGGTTATTATAAAGAATAATATAAAGATTAATAGATCTAGATCATCATCCCATCTCAAGATCTCCTGCACTCAGCCTTCATCATTTCTCTTGTACTGTTCGATGTGTACTGTAGCTGCTGCTTTGTCAGCCATGTTTGTTTGTTAGTCGTGTTAAGAACGATGATTTAGACACGTTTACAGCTAATAACAAAGCTTTATTATGTCTTATTTTGTTGATTTTTTCTTGTTTGCTTAATAGCTAACTATTGCTGCAGTATATAAAACACGATTAGTCGTCTGTATAAAGCCCTGTGCTGGCGGAACACCGGCTGATCTCGCTTTCAATTTTACGGGACGAGAATTGATCCGTCCTCTGAGGGGTGGATTAATAAAAATGACCTTGGCTGTAAATGATCATAATGAAATGCGAGAATTGTCTAATGGGGAATGAAAATGATTGTGTGTGTGTATATATGAGAGATAAAGAAAGAGAGAGAGAGAGAGAGAGAGAGAGAGAGAGAGAGAGAGCCTTTTATACACATTGTTATTTTAACCAATTAGGTGCCAGAAATAAATAATGAGAAATTAACAGACTGACTGTTGTGTTAAAAGCTTCTGAACTACTCAGGCCAGCATCTGGAACCAACATATATGCCACAGTTAACATTCAGATCAGAATTATTATTTATTATTTTTCTCTTTCATTCTGAGGGGAAGTTCGACTCCTAACCCTAAGGTTGTGAGTTCAAGACTGAGGTGCCCTGGAACAAGGAACCAAACCTCCCCAAATGCACCCCGGGCACCGCAGCATAAATGGCAGCCCACTGCTCCAGGTGTGCGTTCACGGTGTGTGTGTGTGTGTGTGTGTTCACTGCTGTGTGTGTGTGTGCACTTTGGATGGGTAAAATGCAGAGAACGAATTCTGAGTATGGGTCACCGTACTTAGCCGTATGTCACGTCACTCACTCACTGATTAACTGAAGCTCTCGATGTGAATCTACCTGCTGATTGGCTGATTAGATCACTGCACAAATGTACAGGTATTTTGAAATAACATCCCTTTTCACATTCAACCATTAGAAATGACGTACATTTTTCCCAGTTTCTCATAGAAAGAAATAGCAAATGTCTGGAAGTTCTGCTAAGTTTGCTCCTTTGAAATCTGGAAGTTTTACTGTAGGAAGGTATTTCCTCTTCCTGTTGGCTCATCTGTGATTGCAATCCAAATACGATGGAAGTAGCATCTTGATTGTGTCATTGGTGGCTAACGTCCTAATGGAACTTTGGAGGTTGGGGTCAGAGAACAACCGGAGAAGAGAGGGGTGCTTTAAGAGCCCAACAGTGGCAGCTTGGCAGTGCTGGGGGTTGAACCAATGTCATCTGATCAACAACCCAAAGCCTTAACCGCTTGGGCCACCACTGCCCTATAAAAGAAAAGAAAAAAAAATAGCTGTTTTTTTACCTTTCAAGTTCTCGTCCATAATGTTAGTGCACTCATTCTTGTGTTCATCTCCAATGATCTGCAAGACAGTGTTTTCAGACAGTTCAGCATCCCATCCAAACCCGATACCACATGGTGTTACTTCTCAAGCCTGTTAAACTCAATGGCTCTGCTACAGATGCTGAATCGTTTGGTTTTCCTGCAGCATCTCGGTGTCACTCGTTCCCTCTGTATCGACTCCTCCATCCTGCACCAACCTCTGATGCCGTGCTGCATCCCTGCCTTTGGTTACATCCGTTATCTCAGATAGGATCGCATTTATCTCACTGCGACTCAAATTATTATCAGGAGCTGGTATTTTTTTTGCTCATTTACCTGCAATGTTCCAGTCCCTCTGTTCAGCCTTTTTGTCCTAAGGTCATGTCTTTCTGGCAAACCTGCAAAATATTTTAATAAATGAATGCTAATGAAGGCGGGCACGGTGGCTAAGTGCTAAGTGTGAGGCACGTTCGCCTCACACCTCCAGGGTTGGGGGTTCGATTCCCACCTCCGCCTTGTGTGTGTGGAGTTTGCATGTTCTCCCCGTGCCTCGGGGGTTTCCTCCGGGTACTCCGGTTTCCTCCCCCGGTCCAAAGACATGCATGGTAGGTTGTTTGTCATCTCTGGGAAATTGTCCATAGTGTGTGTGTGTGAGTGAATGAGAGTGTGTGTGTGCCCTGTGATGGGTTGGCACTCCGTCCAGGGTGTATCCTGCCTCGATGCCCGATGACGCCTGAGATAGGCACAGGCTCACCGTGACCCGAGAAGTTCGGATAAGCGGTAGAAGATGAATGAATGAATGGATAATAATTTTCTTGGGACAAAACAGTATACCATACATTCAAATCCAAGTATTTCCTCAGATACAGTACAGTACAGTAGCCAGATGGAGAATCGTGACATTGATATTAGACATTTGAACCATGTTCCTCCGCGCGATTGCCAAAGTGTATATCACTGACGAAAAACGCAAGTTTTGTTCATCTCCAAAGCCACTGTTAAGTTTTCCTCATCAGTTTCACTAGCGACTGCTTACTGTAAACACTTTTTTTCCACCAACTCTGTCACCTCCATCATGCATCATTTACTGTACAGCAAAGCCTACTGCAGTTCGATGTACCTTTGAAGTTTGTTACAGACGATCCTTAGTCAAGTTTACGAGCTGTATCAAGGGGAGGAATGAAAAATGAATGAATAGAGAGAGATTTAAAAAAAGGAAACAGACAGACAGACAGAGATAAAGAAAAAGTAAGAAACAGAATAAGACAAAGTAAGAGACAGACAGACAGACAGACAGACAGACAGACAGACAGACAGACAGACAGACAGACAGACAGAGATCGAGGATGTATTAAAACTCCTTTATCAAACCATCCTTTTCAGGCCTCCAAACATACACTAGTTCATGCTTTTAGAGCACTACAGTATATAGATCTTTTTTTTTCTGAATGCTACTTTTCTGTTTTTATTAAATGTCCATCCTTCATCCTGTCCATTTTCTGATTTGTTTTGTGTTTTATATATAAAACACTCAGCGGGATACGATGCGACTTGTTCCAAAAGAAATCGATAATAAAAGCCTGCAGATCTTTTGAAAGTCCTTCTGAAGGTCTGAGGACAAGCCGGCGATGCCAAAGAGAAAGAGAGGATGCCACCAGACTGTTCATTTCTGACGTCCTTTCCTCACAAGACATGCAGGTTAAAGTTCAATTAAGAGCTATTTTCCATCCATCTGATTTGACTGGAAACTGAAAAAAACTGGGTACTGGATTTGACAAGGTCTACCTTCAGATCTATAGTCCTGTGGCCAAGCTGCTGAGCTACCGACTCACATGACTGTTGTAAACCCCCCCCCCCCCTTCACCCAGGACTAGTTCTTGACCCTGCCACTTTCCTACCAATAATCCTGCATTCTTTTCCTAATTATTCACTAAATATTTATTTTCCTAAATATAATCCATATGTCCGGCTTGACCAAACACCGTCCTTAAAGGTGGGGTCTCCGTTGTTTGAGAAATGCTTCAGAAAACCGCGTCAGGCCGCCAAACAAAACAAAAACAAAACTAACGTGTAGCCAATGAGCAGAAAGGGGCGGGGCTTGTCGATATGGGCGGAGAGAGTGTTCAGTGAGCATGTGTGACGTTAGCAGAAAGCGGTTTTAACATCGACATGGAGGATAAAAACAAAGAAAGAAAGCGAAGAAAGGTAGTGTAGTAACAGCGTTTAGCTCAGGAGTTATCGACTCGGGAAACTCCGACCTGTGAATATGTGGCCGACTTTACTTAAGACGCCGAGGCGCTTTTTTCCTTCTCGATAGGTGAGTAACGTTGGTTTTGCTTTGTTACACAGAACTAATATATGTCTTTGTCCTTTACATCATTATGCTTGTGTGGCATTTTTGCTTGTTTGTTTATCTACAATCGTATTGTTCTTCCCTTCAGCTATGATAAAGACACGTTTCTTTCCGTTAGTCGCCTGGGTTACGTATGTATGTGTGGGCGGAGCTATCGATACAGGGGTGGGACCCATTTGGGTTAGGGGCGTGTTTGTTTTGGTGATTTTATATGTCAACATTGGCTTTCAAACAATGGAGACCTTACCATTAATGTGTGTCAGAACTTTTGAGAGGATCTTGTATTCACATTCCTCCATGTCTTTAGGTCACTGAGGTGTTTCTTCTTGAGCAGCAGGGGGATGACGTAGCTGTCCTCGGTCAAGACTGGCACTGATGACATCCGGCAAATCCTCCACCTCTTCTTCCCTAAGGTAAACAGAGACATCATCAATGCCTGAAGTCTCATCTACTAGCTTCTATTCTTTAAAGGCAATAATAACTCTTGAATCGTTGCTGGCTCCTCATTGACTTCCATGGTCACTTCTATCAGACCTTCATAAAACTGCTGTAACTCTGAATGGTTCTCTTTACCGTTCCTGATCTCGGCAAGCTCCACGAGCTCCTAAACATGAGCCGAGTGAAGGCAATACATGAATCTACTCTGTCCAGTCTTCAGGCTAAAGAAAACAAAATACTCTGTCCATTCTTTTCCTCCTCACTAAAGAAATAACTGGAAAAGGCATCAATTTAAAATATTTTTTGACAGACAGATCTAATCAATGCCTCCTGTGCTGCAACCCCTGTAGATCCCCTAGCATTCCTTTTCTGGAGACTTAACCTGGCTATGGTCTCATCTGGATAACAGGGAAGACTGGATTTCTTTTATTTCTGATTTCATCGACAGAACAATGCTGTGTCCCAGGTATACTTAAGTGTGTTTAAAATAACACAGTCTTTCTAACCTAGCCACTTAGTAAGTGCCCATGCAGGTTGTCTAACAGTTCCATGTTTGACTATCTACACATCGGTCTGTGGGATTGTTTAAAATACATTTCAGGCTGGATGTGGTGCTAAGAACATTCATTCATTCATTCATTCATTCATTCATTCATTCATTCATTCATTCATTCATTCATTTTCTACCGCTTATCCGAACTTCTCGGGTCACGGGGAGCCTGTGCCTATCTCAGGCGTCATCGGGCATCGAGGCAGGATACACACTGGACGGAGTGCCAACCCATCACAGGGCACACACACACACTCTCATTCACACACACTCACACACTACGGACAATTTTCCAGAGATGCCAATCAACCTACCATGCATGTCTTTGGACCGGGGGAGGAAACCGGAGTACCTGGAGGAAACCCCCGAGTCACAGGGAGAACATGCAAACTCCACACACACAAGGAGGAGGCGGGAATCGAACCCCCAACCCTGGAGGTGTGAGCTGAACGTGCTAACCACTAAGCCACCGTGCCCCCCTTGAATATTCTTAATTATTCTAAAAATCTCACTGTTGTGTGTGTGTGTGTGTGTGTGTGTGTGTGTGTGTGTGTGTGTGTGTGTGTGTGTGTGTGTTTCTTTTGTTTTTAATCAGAGAAGAAAAAGAGCTCGATTGTATCTCTCCTCCGTTAGTGAAGGATCTGAGGGTTCTTTCTCATAGTCTGATGAGGTTTAACTCAGATGTCTCAGATTCACTCGGCACTCATAAACAGCTGGGAAGTCTCACACCAGAGAGAGAGAGAGTTGCGAGTTGCAGTCTGTTTCCATGTGTGTGTGTGTGTGTGTGTGTGTGAGTTCTGAATAGAAGCTTGTTAAACAGCTTTAATTGATTGACACAGTGTAATAAGCTATTAACCTAATAATCAATCACACATATCCAGGATCAGTGGCCTTGTGAAAGCTAAAGCGTTGACTAACTCCTTCACCATTGATGTAAAGACGGAGTGTTAGTCATGTGACCAACAGCTTGTTCAGTAAAGAAAGACACACTCTGTATGAGAGACAGATGAGTGACAGGTCAGATTATTGCTCTGGGGACGAGGACGTTACACTCCAGCTGCTGTTCACGAGTCAGGAAGTCAAATGAGACTTAATGCTGATGTATGAGGTTTCTTTCTTCTTTCCGTTCTCTGTGAATCCATAGTGTTCCGTTTGTTCAGTGGTCAGATATATATATATATATATATATTTGTACTCATTTTTACTCTGATTTTTGATGCATTTTTATTTTTCCTTAGCAAATAATTAATCACACACTTGTATTACCGATTCATTTATTTTCACATGATTTTTAAATTGACATTTTACAATTAGTTTATTAATTTACTGACTTTCCATGTGATCTTTAAACAATTTGTTTATTTATTTATATGCAGAAAGAATTTTTCATGTCTATTTTTTTTTCTTTCACATTGCATTTATTAAATGATTGAGTTACTTTCACTCGATTTTATTTGTTGTTTTTTTCCCAGAATTCGGTTCAATAAAAAAATTATTCACATAATATTTTCACATTATTTATTTATTTATTTTTTACTTAGAATTTTTTCAAACATACCAATACTTTAATTGAATTTAATAAATTTAATCAATTTTTTGTTTTAATTTAATTTTAATTGTATTTAAATACATTTAATTTACTTTTATTTAATTGATAAGGTAATCACCTGGATTGGAGTTTTCTTCATAGCATTTTCTTCTACAGGAATGCAGATAATTACAAAATTGACCAAATTTACCAAAAAATTTACCTTCTTCTTCTTCTTCTTCTTCTTCTTCTTCTTCTTCTTCTTCTTCTTCTTGAATTCTCTTCTTGAAATTTACATAAAAGTGTGAAAAACTCAAAGGAAAAGCTCTGGAGAACAGCTACTGTATTATATATACAAGATTTGTAGGAGTCATATTATACAATACTGATTCTTTTTGTAGACACAAAGCTTAGGTAGTTTGTATTATTGTAGAGGGGTGTGTAGTAACCTAGTGGTTAAGGTGTTGGGCTACCAATCGGAGGGTTGTGAGTTAGATCCCAAGTCCATTAAGCTGCCAGTTTCTTTCTTAACCCCTGAGCAAGGCCCTTAAGGGCTCAGTTGTATTAAAAAAATATATAATGTAAGTCACTCTGTATACGGCATCTGCCAAATGCTGGAAATGTAAGTGTATTAAATTAAGTCATTAGTTAAATTAAATATCCCTTTCTCCTGAGGATAGACCACACAGAGGACACCATGAGAAGCCAGTTAGAAAGCTACAGCTAACTCTTTTAAATAACATACTTGTCTACCGATCAGGCAATAATTAACTACAATGCTAATCATAAACTAGCTGTGGTGAATATGTGCTCATGGTTATTGATCTTCGGAAACTCACGTGCTTCATACGGTTGCTTATTTATGTGGCTTTTGAAATGTCATTATAGACATATGATGTCATCCATAATTACGTGTCACAAGATCAAGCTTAACTTCTGACCTTTGACGATTTTCTGGTTTTATTTTTCCTCACAGTGTCTTTGGATGAATGTACAGATAAATCAATCTTAGAAGAAAACTAGATAAATTACATTTTCAGATGTTTCCGTAGCACTACAGCTCTGTCCTTTGACTCACGTAAGCTGCAACCTAATACAGCGTTCAACTTTGTAGATAAATCGATTCGGAATCGACTTGCTTGTTCACTATCTGCAGATAAATCGATTCGGAATCGACTTGCTCGTTCACTATCTGTGGATAAATCGATTCGTAATCGACTTGCTTGTTCACTGTCTGCGGATAAATCGATTCGGAATCGACTTGCTTGTTCACTGTCTGCAGATAAATCGATTCGGAATCGACTTGCTTGTTCACTATCTGCAGATAAATCGATTCAGAGTCGACTTGCTTGTTCACTGTCAGCGGATAAATCCATTCAGAGTCGACTCGTTCGATACTCATTTGCAGAAAGTGAATCAAACGAGTCGACTCTGAAGCAATTCATCTGCAGATAGTAAACAAACGAATCGATTCTGAATCGATTTATCTTTCTTTCACATCGCATTTTTGGCACTTGTATACAGTGTTTGTTTGCACTATCCTCCATAATGATTAAAATGTATTATCGGATTGTCCTATGTCTAACAATATAGCTTTCACGCCATAATAATATTCAGTCTCTCTCTCTCTCTCTCTCTCTCTCTCTCTCTCTCTCTCTCTCTCTCTCTCTCTCTCTCTCTCTCTCTCTCTCTCTTTAACACACTAATGCAGAAGCATCTTGTGTGGTGAACAAGTTTAAAAAGATGAAATTAGTGCTCAGTCATTTACGCACTTGGAGGCCTTTAATTAAACTTTAAATAAAGAGCTGCTAATTAGTTCTGTAGTAATGCGCTACTGATAAATGTGTTAATGTACTAATTGTATTGTGAGAGAGCTGACTGCATCATTTCTAAAACTCTTTTCTTCTCACGAGCCCGAGTTTTGATTCATTCGATTAAATGTATGGATGTTAATGGATTTTTGAAGTGAAGTGATGGAACTGTGTGTTTTTCTGAAGCCGATTTGATAAAGCTCGGTTTTGGCATCATTTTGCGCAGACAAAAATCACCTTGTGTCAAGAGATCACGTCTTGTTTGTTATCGATGTGTGTACATACTTACACAGTAAATGCTTGACGATGTTCCTGAACAAAGCCCCTGAGCTCCATGAAGACACGGTGTAGAGGTGAAGGTTGGGCTGGAAGATCTCGAGTGTCCTCCACCGAGCCCTGACTCTGACTCAACCCCACTGGACACCTTTGGGATGAACTGGAACTGGAGTCTCATCATCATCCCAACATCAGAGTCTGATCTCACTAATGCTCTTGTAGCTGAATGAATTTAACACAAATCCCCACAGAGAAACTCCGACATCTGGTGTTAAACCTTCTCTCAGGAGAACGGGAAACAACTCCAGATAAATTCATTATAAGTCCATTAGAGATGATGACTTGACTTCTGTTTTGAGAAAGAAGCTTCTGAACCAGTGTATAAACCAAAGCATGATTTCTTGGAGAAATAAAAATCGATAAAAACTGAATAAAAAGATGTGCAGCTGTAGTGAAGCTTCTTTATTTAAGCATTAAGCAAGTTTACATACAAAAAATATCATGTTTTACAAACTTATTTATGGAATATAACCCTCTGCATACTGCTATAGGAAAATAATCAGTGATAGGGTCACTTTATGCACTCAACACTCCGTATGGTGGCAGAAGAAGGGTGGAGCTTCCTGAAGATACGTGTCATTACACATTAGGTGCTGAAAATACTGAATAGTTTAAGTGTTTAGTATGTGATTTGGGACACTTTATTATTATTATTATTATTATTATTATTATTATTATTATTATTATTATTATTATTATTAATAATATTATCATTATTATAATTATAATAATGATAATAATAATAATGATGATAATAATAATAATTATTATCATCATTATTATTATTTTAAGTCTTTCATTCTCCCTATATTACAGCAATTCTTATACATTTTTACAAAAGAATAACACAATAATTATTGACATTATAGCAGCTACAAACAGTCTCTACTGTATCAGCTTTTCTTCTTTCTTTAAAGTTAATCAGACAGAATCCTCTGACCTGAAAGTGTGTATGTGTGTGTGTGTGTGTGTGTGTGTGTGTGTGTGTGTGTGTGTGTGTGTGTGTGTGTGTGTGTGTGTGTGTGTGTGTGTGTGTGTGTAATAAACACACAGAGCCATTAATCTGAACTGTTCCTACAAGCCTCCAGCTAGTCCAACGTATTTCTTTCTTTCTTCATCCTTTGCACCAGTTTTCCTCCCCTCCTCTCTCTCTCTCTCTCTCTCTCTCTCTCTCTCTCTCTCTCTCTCTCTCTCTCTCTCTCTCTCTGTCAGGACATGCCTGTAGTCAGCTCTGTCCTGTCTTGATGAGCTCGTTTAGCTCGGAGAAGAGTCGCAGTAATTTTCCTCCAGAGACTGCAACTCCTCATTTCTGCTCCTCTGAATATTCATGAGCAGCTCCGCCTCCTTCACTCTCCATGGAAACGAGGAGGATTGGCCATCTCCGGGTGGGCAAGAAAGCTCTGATCTGCTCGTTAGAAGGGGAAAAAATGGCACCGTAAAAAGAAAAAAGTATCTGTGGAGCTCAATTGGAAACAGCTGGTGCAGAAAATAACTTTTACATTTACCAGAGCTGCTCTATCTCCGGTTTATTGTTGCCTAGGTGATGGAGCGCGAAGTGACTCACAACGAAGAAAGAAGGAAGGAAAGGAAAGGAAAAGATAGGATTTTTTGTCATGGCCTCACTGGAGCAAACAGAAAAGGTGCATCTTGAAATTGTGTTGAACAACTCAGGGAAATTTGAGCAGAAATGTTATTGGCGTTTGAATCTTAAAGGAAAACTTGACCTTATGTGTCCTTCATCTGTTCACAGGCTCTCTCTCTCTCTCTCTCTCTCTCTCTCTCTCTCTCTCTCTCTCTCTCTCTCTCTCTCTCTCTCTCTCTCCCTCTCGTATAAATCCAAGCTAAATATTTCCCTAAATGATTTGAGATCATTCTGTATGCAGGCTGAAGAAGATGTTTTGCAGCCAGGTGATTAAAGGAACCAAATGGACAGCACTCGAATTTAAGATCTAACTGAAAACCAACTAAAATAAATCACTGTCTGTGTAACCGAGTCTATTTTTAACATGCTGCGTTATATCAGATATGTAAGCACAAGGGAAGACAAGAGATGTCAGCTCCATTAATCAGATCGATGACTCCCTGGGTTTATTAAAGCTTTTCCAAAACATCGCCATCGTTATTCGGGGCACGTTCACGAAACGTTCAGACGACGTTCGACGATCCAGACACGGGTCAAATCCAGGAAACGCTAAACACAGGAGATTTTTCTCTCAATACAATATATCCAAATTTATTTTTAGCGACAGGTGCAAGATAAGCCTTTGCTTTATGTATATGGTTGATTGCATTTTTAATGGAAAACACGAGACACCTCCTAGTTTTGAACCCCATACCATCCCCATTAGAGTTATTTCGATACATACTCTAGGTGTATGTGTTTATCAGAACACCGCCACATCGATAGCTGTGAATAAGAATAGAGACCGGTTTTCTCCTCAGAAGTAATCTGATGCACCGAGGGAACGGAACTCATTTTGTTTTATCTCTTTATTGTTTCACAAGTAAAGTAATACACACTTTAAACATTCTTCTGTTGGGTAATACGACTGTGGGAAGTCATTGAAAGTGAGTGTGGAACGTGCTACGTGACTAAAAGGTGCTAAAGCGCAATTGTAACGTGTTTTATGGGATTTACTGTAATATAGCCGAATGCTAAAGGTACGCCGTATTTCACGTGTTCACTGTGCTAACCGCCTGCCTGGCTCGGATGGTAGACTTAGTCTCGGCTGAGTGCGTGTCATGAGGATGTCACTTCAGAAACAGCAAAAAAAAACAATTATGGTCAGTCGCAGTATTAAATTCTTGACTTTAGTCATGTTTGCGTTTGTTTAACCAGTGAAGAAAATCCAGTAGTACATCTAGTAAATCTACCAGCAACTGATTTTTAGAACAAACGTTTTTCTACGGACACGTTTAAGTAACGCTCACGGAAGAAGTCTCCAGTGTCGATGAAGTGTAACAGACAAAGGGACAGCTGTAACTTTAAAGGTGGGGTCTCCGTTGTTTGAGGAAAACTGAGTTGAGCCGGCAAACAAAACAAAAACAAATCGAACGAGTAGCCAATGAGCAGAAAGGGGCGGGTCTTGTCGATATGGGTGGAGAGAGTGTTCAGTGCGCATGTGTGACATTAGAAGAAAGCGGTTTTAACATCGACGTGGAGGATAAAAACAGAAAGAAAGCGAAGAAAGACTTACGATAAGGCAAGAAGTAGGACGTGTTAATATAGGATCAGCTTTCCAGCGCTGGAGAGACCTGAACATCTTCCGCGTGAAACGGAGATAAACCTTTCATGGTACAACACACGGTACTACAAAAACATATTTATAGTAATTACTATATTACTAAAATAATATTGTATTACTCATTGTGTTCATTTATTGATAAAAATATCCCCTCGGCCAGCTGCCCCAACAGGTCCCGCCATAATACTTGTCTGGGTTATACTTGTCTAGTGCATGTGTGGGGCGGAGCTATCGATACAGGGGTGGGACCCATTTGGGTTAGGGGCGTGTTTGTTTCGGTGATTTCAAATGTCAACATTGGCTTTCAAACAATGGAGACCCCACCTTTAATTGTAAAAACTGTTAGAGAAAAGGTAGAATAAATAGAGACTGGAGAACAACGAGTATTTGGAACTGTAATTAAATTTCAAATTTCAAATTCTAATTTTATTTGTCACAAAGACCATCAATCATACACAATACAACAAGTGAAATGCTTTGTATGACTGGATAAAAAAAAAAAACCAAAAAAAACCAAATAAATAAATAAGTAGAAATAAATAAATAAAACCTGCCAATAGTAGAGAAAAGAACAAAATAAAAGGATAAAAAAGGCACAAGTGGATAGAATATAGGAAGAAATAAGTATGGATGAAAGAAAATATCAAAGTAGAAGAGAAAACAGAATAAAGTATAATATAAAAGATCAAATAAAGTCAGAAAAAAATTGAATCAGAGAAAAAAAAATAGAATCAGGAACAGAAACAGGGTTAATCAGAAAGGGAGGTAATATTAATATTACTAATAATTTAGGTATGAACTGACAAAAAATGTGTGTGTGTGTGTGTGTGTGTGTGTGTGTGTGTGTGTGTATATATATATATTTGTGTTGTTCATCACATTCTTTTACTAATGATTTTAACCGATTAGCCAATTTGTCAAGATTTATATTTAAAATAAAAAAAACAATTGAATGAAATATTTATGAACACATCTTTATAACAGTATTAAATCTGTCTTATATTTCAGGCTGAGCTTTTTCCCCATCGCCCAGGTTCCGACTCTGAGTCAAAGCACTTAAAGTAAAAGATAAGCTGCTGCTGTTGTTGCTCATTATTACTGCTAATAAATCACGAGCTGACTTGGGTTTATGAAACAGGACAAAACATTTAGCAGCTTATCTCGTCACAACTGTCTCTTGCTTCCAAAGTCATTATAGATGTTTAATCCGGGTTCGTTTATTGAAGAAGCATTTTCTGAAAGCAGAGAGTGTGTTAAATTAAAGTGCTTTATTGTAACTTTTTCAAGAAGTCTCATTAATCAGAGTATCTTTGAGCTTTCTCATGAGAATAGTTTGACATTTACAGATGAAGTTTGCCCAAAACAGAAGCTCCCCGGTTTATTGTTTTGGATCCAAGAGAGAGCTAAATATCACACATTAAAATAAATGAATCATTTGGTAAAACCACATATGACAATAAGTAAATTAAAACGCTACATGAAAATAAATGAATCACATGTAAGAGTTACATGTGGATATAAATGAGTCACGTGTAAGTGTTACATGTGAAAATAAATGAATCACGTGTAAGAGTTACATGTGGATATAAATGAGTCACGTGTAAGAGTTACATGTGGATATAAATGAGTCACGTGTAAGAGTTACATGTGGATATAAATGAATCACATGTAAGAGTTACATGTGGATATACATGAATCACGTGTAAGAGTTACATGTGGATATACATGAGTCACGTTTAAGAGTTACACGTGGATATAAATGAGTCACGTGTAAGAGTTACACGTGGATATAAATGAGTCACGTGTAAGAGTTACATGTGGATATAAATGAGTCACGTGTAAGAGTTACATGTGGATATAAATGAATCATGTGTAAAATGAATCATAAAAATCAGATATGGAAATGAGTGAATCATCTCTCAGAATCATACGTGTAAGAAAACAAATTGTGTGTAAAGATCACATGGAAACAAATAAACTATTGTTAAAATCACACGTTAAAACCGTAAGTGAATCACGTGTAATACTCACATGTGGAAGTAAATGAATCGTGTACCAGAATCATGTGGAACCATTTAAAAAATTTCACATAAAATAAATGAATCATATGGAAGAATCACCTACAAATAAAATGAATCATTTGTTAAAATTTTCACATAAAAATAAATAAATCATGTTTAAGAATCATATGTAAAAAAATAAATAAATTATGTGCATGAAACACATGTGGAAAGAGTTAATTATTTATTTTTCAATCACCAATAAAATGAAAGAAATCATGTAAATACAGCATGACCTCTATATGAGTTATGTTTTATATGTGACACTCTACATATAAAACAGAACACATGAATTGTTTGTGTGTCTCATGTGATTTATTCATATCTTTGTTCCTCCTGTAAAAGCTGTATGTGTAGACGTGTATAAATGATCATCATCATTCTTTATATGTACTGTAAAATCCAGAGAAATCTCACCACAAGCCCAGAAAGTGGGACGGAACCTTATATTAAAACCTGTCTAAAAGGAAATGAAACCCCTAGATGAAGAAAATAATTGAATTTCTTCAATGGCTTTGTGTAGAATTTAAGGACCTGTCAATCTCTTTGGCATAAATCCCTTTTATGAGGATTGAACGTTAAAGACAGTCTGAATGTACTGTATGTAAATTACTGTTCTATACTGTGTCATCTGACATAAGGTCTAAAAATGTATTACTACCGTACATCCTAATGGTGTGCTTCAAAATGTTCTTCTGATCTCTTAACTCCAGCTCTGTGGGGGGAAAAAAATCAGAACTATTCTTCAGAATTTTCTACAACGTTTCTACAAGAGTGTAGCAAACATGTCTGCCTTCAAATATTTATTCATTAATAGTCCATTGCAAAAAAGATTTTATGTTTTATAGTCTATCTTTAATTTTTAAGCATTGTTAACATCGTTGAGACTCGTCTTCATCTTCGGCAACTGTTTTATTCTGATCAGGGTCACGGTGGAGCTGGAGCTTATCCCAAGAACACTGGGTGTGAGATGGGAATTCTGGTATACTAGATGGGACACCATTCCATCAAGGGGGAAATGGAGTGTATCCGGGCCACATGGTGTTTTTGAGAGGTGTGTGGAATCTTGAGATGGCATTTAGGATGACATGGTGGTGCAGCAGGTTCCACTGCAATCTCACAGCTCCAGGATTTCTCCATGCTTTGATCCTCAGCTTGAATGACTGTCTATTTTGTGTTCCGCATGTTCTTTCTAGGGGGGCATGGTGGTTTAGTGGGTAGCACGTTCGCCTCACACCTCCAGGGTTGAGGGTTCAAATCCCACCTTTGCCTTGTGTGTGTGGAGTTTGCATGTTCTCCCCGTGCCTCGGGGGTTTCCTCCGGGTACTCCGGTTTCCTCCCCCGGTCCAAAGACATGCATGGTAGGTTGATTGGCATCTCTGGAAAATTGTCCGTAGTGTGTGAGTGTGTGAGTGAATGAGAGTGTGTGTGTGTCCTGTGATGGGTTGGTACTCCGTCCAGTGTGTATCCTGCCTCGATGCCCGATGACGCCTGAAATAGGCACAGGCTCCCCGTGACCCGAGAGGTTCGGATAAAGCGGTAGAAAATGAATGAATGAACAACGAAAATGAATGTTCTTCCCATGTTTCTGAATGTCTCCTCCAGGTTCTTCAGGTTCTCTCACCTCACATGCTCATGCCAGTGGGTGGACTTATTTTTTATTCTATTTTTTTGACCTTGAATTGGCCCTCGATGAGAATGTGCCCTATTATGAAGAGGTGCTCCATTCATGGTGCATTTATATTTCATACTATTCTTGGGATCCACAGCAACCTCAATCATGATAATGCAATAGGTGATGTTGGAATATCATAGCATTTGCTTAGCAAGGAGCCCAAAGACAACCCATCACTTGAAAAACTCATTTCATTTACTGGAACGGAGTTCATACCCAGAGTGCTTCCTATACTTTGAGCCAACCCAAACAGATCAGGAGATTTACTCAGGGATGTGAACAATAATCCAAATTCCAAGTCCTGTGTGAAGATGGAAGAATCTGTCAAAAGGAGAACCATCCCTGGAGCACTCGACTAATCAGTCTGTTGCTGTAGAATGACCAGATGGAAGCCATTCATCAGTACATGACAGCTTGATTTGAGTTTCGGCCAAAAGGCATGTAAAGGATTCTTAGGCCACAAGAATGAAGATTCTATGTTTTGAGAAAACTGAGATTGAACACTTTGAACTTTAAAGAAAGACACCACTCATAACCCAGCAATTGACCCCAGTGGTGAAACACATCATGCAGACATGTAGGAATGTTTTTCAGCAGCAGTTCTTTGTTATGATACAGAGAAAAATCGATGTACAGAAAAATCCAGTCCAAGGGCACTCAGAAGTTCAGATGAGCCCCTTAACAGAGTAGTGGTGTTGGATGCAATATCAGGTGTTCTGGGGGCAGAACAGATGACCCTCATGCCCGAATATAAAAACGCTCGAACTGAGATACATGTTCTAGCCAGTACAAAAGTACAGAAAGTAAAACTCACGCGTGCCAAATGTAAAAATATAAACAGGATTGATATAGAAGGGTGTTCATCTATCCATAATTAAACAAATACATACAGCCAGAATAATCACATTCTTCTCTATCAAGTTTCTCTACCATTCCTCCATGCATTTACTAATTTATTTATCCATCCACCCATTTGTCCATCCATCCATTCACCCATTTATTTTCATTTATCGGGGTCGTGGTGGATTCAGAGCCAATCCTGCAAACACTAAATGAAATCTTGTATGTTTCACACGTACCGTATGAGACGCCAGGGTGTATTAGTCAGTCTAGTGGCAGTTTAGCATAGCCAATTCAACATCAAGCATGTTTTGGGAGGTGCAAGGAAACTGTGGAACCCTGAAAAAGCCTATGCAGATCCATGAGGAGAAAATGGCACTAGAACCTGCAGTCAAGTCTCTACATTGGCTTTTAATCATCTTCAGTACTATTCGGACGGGACTAGTTTTACGTGGGGACGTGGGGGTAAAGTAATTATTACCAGAGCTTCTCTGTGATTTTAGTCCTGTCCGAATGCGCCATCTCGGTAATCATTACGGACAATGTCAGTAAAGATTACGGCGACTTTTACCTTCTGTAAAAAGGTCAGGAAAAATTACCTCAGGTAATACTAATCCCGTCCGAATAAACCCGCTGTAAATATGTACGGTAAGATTCCGTCATTTCCTGTTTAAAAGTAGTTTTTGGCGCGTTTCGCAAGCATGGAGGCGCCAAGTTGTCTGTTTGTGCACATGATAACAGGAAGCAACGTCATACACACATGACGACAAGGAGGTTACTGTGGTGCGTAAAGCGAGTTACCCCTCCCACTTCTGCTAGTTTTACTGAGATGTCTTGTCCCGTGCGAATTGGCCAATTAATATTACAGACGTCCTGAGGTAAAATTGCATTACTCCACGTCCCCACGTAGAACTAATCCAGTCCGAATAGGGCTTTAGACCCTAAAACTACTCGAGTTGGGGCTGAATATCAAATGGTTTATACTACAGGTAGTACACTACTGTACAAACTACAATAAAGGACTCAGAGAAGAGAGCAAGAAATACAGGTCTGATGTAGGTTTTGCACATAAACATTTCAATCCATTTGCTCTGTGATTATTTATTCCTGAATTTTGACCCCTTGATATTTATTTTTTTATTTGTATTTTTTCTTGACCGTTTAATTGCTTTCATAAAACACGGCTGACATTAAAGCTTGCTAAGCTTATGAGAATAACTGCAGATCTCTTTAATACCTCAAGGCTAAATTCTTCACTATTGGCAGCTCTGTAAGTTTTACTGCAAAGTCAACAAAAAGCTGATTAAAAAATCTCTGCTAAATTAGATTTTAAAAGGAACTCCCTCTTGTTCTCTGTCATCGTGGAAAAACAGCGACCGGTTATGCTGACTCGGATAGAATTTGTTGACTGCCCACTGAATTGCCTTGTCACTGTTGTAAATGGTTCTAGCATCTGTTTGGGGAGGTGAATAAGTGTAGGACATGATCCCATGGGTCTCCAGTTGTTTAAGAGAAACTGTTACACCACGTAGTACATGAGTTCAGGGAATTAAAAAAATCAGATAAATGTCTAAACATCAGCCAAATGCTGCGACCCAAATTTATGCCGATTTATCAGAATAAGCAAGTGGATGGTGGAGTTTATTCTGAATGTATTGTATGGACACAAGATTAAAGTCGCAGTAGTGGGAATGCAAATAGATGGTGTTACAATTACTATGGCTCGGGTTCAGTCTTTATAGGTCACATATGACAATGCTTTATAGTAATCTATAGTTTCTTGCACTCTAATACCGCTATTTACAGTGACTGCCAATTACAAGTTTTTTCCTAATTACTGTGAATTATTCTGCATCTACATGGTGTCAGGACTCAGCCCGGACTTTGGCCATGTGCATTTGTTTATGTTTTGTGTCACATGTCTGCCCCACCATTGTCTCTTCCTGCCCGCCTCAGCACACCTGTTCCTCATGTGTCTAATTGTGATTAGTATTTAGTCGTGCCACGTTGCCTTAAGCAGCGCGGAATCCTCTGTTGTCTGTCGTTGTCATCCTGTCTTGGTTCTGTGTTCCTGTTCTGTGTTTTTTTGGTTAATAAACCCTGTTTATTTGAGCTATCCTGCATTTGGGTCTATTTTATCCCTGCATCTGTGACACATGTTAAACTTTGCATGTCATGGCTCTAATCTACTGGGGGTTGCAAGTATTACATATTACTATTTAAAAAGTCATTGAAACAAATGGTCAACCAGTCAACTTGTGTATAGATACAACCAATGCTGATTAAAGCATGGAACTGGAACTGAGAGAGCACAGCGTGGAAGCTTTTTCCATCAACAGAGTCCTCTTTAAAGCCCCACCTTCCTTTGGGTAGAATATACAATGTCTGAAGCAGCATCTTGGAGGTTTTTCTCCCACAGCATCCTAAATCCAGTCTGGATCAACCACTGTCATCTGATATCCATAGCTGCCATCTAGCTGTGTAGAGTTAGCATGCAACCCATGTCAAAAATAACCCAGAGAGAAATTCTCTTATGGTCTTCCTCACTGTTTTTCCTACATATCCGTGCTACTCTATTTTTATACCCCATATAGTAAGATTTATTACTTCTGGCACTGGAATCTTATTTGTCCACATTACTTTTGTCGCTTTTTGTAGCTCAGTCTGTGTTATCAAGTTTGTAGGAAGCTATAAGTAACATCTAGAACTTTTCTCACAAAATCATTCAAATCGGTGTCATAACTTCTAAACTTTGTAACTTCTTCACTCTTTCCATCCTTTAAAGCAAATAAAGCACAGCTTAAGACTTTCCTCTCCCCCCCCATATTCACCCTACTTATTATTTTCATAACTCGGTAATGTTTGAAGTCTGTATATGGGGAAGCCATTTTTGCTGTGGAAAAAACTGCACTTTTTAAATTAAACTGTGGCTAAGTAGGGAGATAAAAAAGGTCCACTGTGAAAAGACTGACCCATGGTTCACCCTGTATCTCTCCTATAGCTTATTACTGCACCAGACTTAAGGAAGTAATAATGAAGTTCAAGTGGGGAAAAAGTTTGTGTTATCTACAGTCGAGAGCGACGAGGCGGAAGGTGATAATAGGAGTTAAGCACGAATTAGCAAGAGCTGTCAAAATGTCTGGAGTGTTTGTTTTTGGATTCTGAATGATAAATACTGCTAATAAAATGGGTTGAGAACGCTGAACGTTTTACAGTTTAAATACTAGTGTATTATCCTTAAAGTCTAAAAACACTATTATGTGTATTAGTAGTCTAAATACTGCCATGTAGTCCTTACGGTCTAAAGACGACTGTTTATTCATTATAGATTAAAGACAAATATCTAGTCTGAATAATCCCACATCTATCCCTTATTTTCTAAACACCACATCTATCACGTAGAGTCTAAATACTACCATGAAGTCCTGATAGTCTAAATCTGGCCATGTAGTCATTACAGTCTGAATACCACTGTTTATACATTATACCAAAATCTAGTTTAAAGACCACATCTACCTCTTATTGTCTAAAAAGCATAATCTATACCTTATTGTCTAAACACCACATCTACAGTATCAGTCTAATAACCACCTTATAGTTCTTATTGTCTAAATACTGCCACAGAGTCCTTACAGCCTAAAGACATCTGTTTTTTTCATTACAGCATGAATACAACCATCTAGTTATTATTGTCTAATGACCACTAACAGTCCTTATAAGCTAAATATTGCCATGTAAGACCGCAGTTTATTCATTACAGCATAAATACTACAGCCAAGTTCTTACAGTCTAAAGACCACCATGTTTTATTTATAGTCTAAACACCACCATCTAGTCCTTATAGTCTAAAGACCACATTATAATCATTATTGTGTAAGGACCCTATATATTCATTACAGTATAAAGCCATATAGTCTAATGGCTAGCATATACAGTATTAGGCCACCATATAACATTTACAGTCTAAAAACCATACAGATTAAAGATCCAGATATAGTTATCTAGTCCTTATAGTCTACAAAACACTGCATAGTCCTAAGACCAAAGACCCAGAGTCTAAAGACCACCATGTAGTCCTTATACTCTAAAGTATAGAATATTAAGCTTCTGATTTTATTTCTCATTTACATTTTTTTTCTTCAAATGAAAATGCTAGCTTCCGCATAAAGCTTCCGGACATTTCTGTATTGATTAAGTATTAAGATGTACTAAAAGCAATACAGAAAACAATGTCATAAAAAAAAAAAAAAAAAACAGACTAAAAGAATCTACAGCATTCATCCTTCATCCTATGTTGCTGTCAAAGCGCAAGAAGGTGAAGTTAGGGGAAAGTAGTCATGACACTGTTCTTGCTAACATCCCTCTGAGCTACGGCTTGAATGTGAATTTCTGAAAGGCCCTGAAGCAGGTAAGTGCCTCTGGGTTTTCCTGAGGTATGAAGGAGCGTGATGTGTGTGAGTGGACCATTGCACAGCGTCTAGTTTGACTCCTGCTGAGAAAAAAAACATTTCCAGAAATATTGCTGTGTTTACTTTTCAGGAGTTCTCTACACAATTTTACTTTTGGGAAACAAACCCATAAAACGCAGAGAGACAATAATATTAGAACATTGTCAGCTACTGAGATTGGATCGTGTAACGATGGAGAATACTTGACTTTCAGAAAGCATTATTTATTTGTGTTCCACAAGGTTCTGGTTTAGGCCCATTGCTTTTCTCCCTATATATAGTATGCTACCACTTTATGCAATTATTCGTAAACATGGTATTAGCTTCCACTGTTATGCTGATGACATGCAGCTATATGGTTCAGCTAAGTCAGATATAAGTCACCAGCTTAATAAGATTGAAGATTGTGTGAAAGACATTAGACAGTGGATGCTTACTAACTTCCTCCTGCTTAACTCTGACAAGACAGAAGTGCTTTTACTTGGTAGTCTTAATACATCATGTGAAGCAGTAAAAGACCTTGGTGTGATTATTGATACCAGTCTCTCATTTGAAGCTCACATAAATAATACCACAAGGGTGACCTTCTTTTATCTCAGAAATATTGCTAAGATAAAAAATATGATGTCATAACATGATGCAGAGACATTAGTCCATGCATTTTTTTTACCTCTAGTTTGTATTATTGTAATGCTTTACTGTCTGAATGTTAAAGTAGGAGCATAAACAGAGAAATGCCTCTTTTCCACCGCAAAGAACCGGGTGCTGGTTCAGAGCTCGTGCTGGTGCTGGTTCAAAGTTGGTTCCACTGGCGAACCTTCTAAGAACCGGTTTGCCTTTCCACCGGCTACAGAGCATCACAGCGCCGAGTGTGACGTCACTGTATACGTGTCACGTGTCCCAGCAACTTTAGCGCAGCAGCGACAAACACAAACACAACAACAATGGCGGCTGTTGCTTTACTGTTAATGCTCATGGCTTTGCGAATCTACATTAGCATCCAAACGCGGCGAATAAAACGTGTACGTGCAGCTCGGTGTAATCTGTATAAACGGAGGTTGTAATCAATAAAGTACATAACGTTATTTTTGGCTTCCAGTCAAGTTACGCATTGATTATAAAATACTATTAGTGACCTATAAAGCACTTAATTACCTCAAAGTACAAAAGGCTACAGCAGGGGCAGAGTTTTGTCTTACAGAGCCCCACAGTTATGGAACAGACTTGCAATTAGTGTTTGGGACTTTAGACACAGTCTCAGTGTTTAAGTCCAGGCTAAAATTACATTTGTTTCGGCTAGATTTCCTTAGGTAAAGGAGTAGTTTTGGAGGGTTCATGGGCACAAAGTGTTTGGTGAACTGGGATGTCTGGATGCTGTCGGCTTACCTCCCTCGCAAGTCGCTGAGGCTCGCATACTGTGGAGTGGTCCGAGGCTTTACATCCCAGCCAGCCCTCATATCTCTGTCACCTTCTGGCTCTAGCCTTTTAGTTATGCTGTCATAGCTAGTCTATGCTGTCATATAGAATGCTTGTATTTTACACATAATTGACATTGTCCATTACCTGATTACAATCATACCTAACAATTTTCTCCTCTCTCTCTCTCTCTCTCTCTCTCTCTCTCTCTCTCTCTCTCTCTCTCTCTGTCAAGCTATATATGTCACTCCCGAGTGTTCCGAGTTCCTAGCCTGATCGTCTCTTCTTTCGAAGCTAATTCGTCAATCCTGATGTTCTACCCCTGCTTGGAGTCTCATCACCCAAGGGTCACCCTGCTGGGAATTGATCTGCATGGTCAGCCAGTGTCTCATGGGATTGTTGGGGATAAAGCTGCCCGGAGACTGTCATGCCTTCTTTGAACCAATGTTGTGTCAGTCAGCTGTATGGTCTGGTCTTTATCATCAATCAGGTCTGTGCTGAACTCAGACCCATAAGTTCCTCAAGAGCTCTCGGTTGCACTATTACAAACTGTTGTAGAAAGGACATTATTTACATTGACATTATTTCCTGTCCACTGTCACCCAAATGAGGATGAGGTTCACTTCTGGGTCTGGCTCCTCTCAAGGTTTCTTCCTCATATCATCTCAAAGAGTTTATTCTTGCCACCATCACCTCCGGCTTGCTCATTAGGGATAAGGATGGATATGTAGTATTTTAAATTTTAAATTAATATTTTAAAATTAATTTTAAATTTTAATTGTATATATTCATTTATATTTTTTTATCCTTTTTTTTTATTATTATTATATATTTATTTCTTTTTTTTCTATCTCTCTATTTCCATATTTCTGTTAAGCTGCTTTGAGACAATCGGAATTGTTAAAAGCGCTATACAAATAAATCGAATTTGTAATAACACTTGCTTAACCTTGCTGACTCACGACTGTGCAGCAATGCAGAGATCGAACCATAACATCATGTTCGCCGATCACCAAGAACAACGTGTCAGCATACAGAGAGGAGGTGTGACAGCTAACTGCCTGGTGTAGAGCCAACAACCTGTCTCTGAATGTTGATAAAACTAAAGAGATGGTTGTTGACTTCAGAAGGGCACAGAGCAAACACTCTCCACCGAACATCAACGGATCATCTGTAGAGATCGTCAAGAGCACCAAATTTCTTAGTGTTTATCTAGCGGAGAGCTTCAACCGGTCACTCAACACCAGCTCCATCTCCAAGAAAGACCAGCAGCATCTCTACTTCTTACGAAGGCTGAGAAAAGCCCATCTCCCTCTCCCATTCTGACTCAGTCTCCCTCTCCCATCCTGACACCTCTAAAGGCATCACTTGCCCCTTTTCCACCGAGGCAGTTCGAGTGCAGGTTCGGAGCCAGAGCCTAATTTAGAACCAGTTCTTTCTGTTTCGACTGCCAAAGCACTGAATCAGGAAAAGTGGTTCTTAAGTAGCACCAAAACGTTGCTGGTCTACACTTAAGAACTGTGGGCGGGGCTACTGTTAGCGCATTTGATAGCGTACCTTAAGTATACTAATGTTTAATACACTTTTACTTTACCGCGATATGATACATTATCAGCACACATGATAGTAGGTAGCTACATGCTAAGGCAAATTTTTTTCTGTGTTAAAATAACGTTATGTACTTTATCGATTACAACCTCCGTTTATACAGATTACACGAAGCCGCACGTACACGTTTTATTCGCCGCGTTTGGACGCCAATGTAGGTTCACAAAGCCATGAGCATTAACAGTAAAACAACATCCGCCATTGTTGTTGTGTTTGTGTTTGTCGCTGCTGTGCTAAAGTGACATGTGACACGTATACAGTGACGTCACACTCGGCGCTGTGATGCGCTCTAGCTGGTGGAAAGGCAAACCGATTCTTAGAAGGTTCGCCAGTGGAGTTCTTTCCGGTAGAAAAGAGGTAACTGTGTGTCCAAAGTATGATGCTGCCACCACCATGCTTCACAGTGGTTATAATGTTCTTTGGGTGATGACTTTTAGAGTCATGCCTCAATGGACCATAACACATTTATTGCATCCCTATTCCCTTTGGGTCTTGGTTTATCTTTGAGCTGTCCTTTGTAAATAATGTACATATTTTTTCCTTGGATGTCTCCCTTTATTATTATTATTATTATTATTATTATTATTATTATTATTATTATTATTATTATTATTATTATTATTATTAACCTCTTCCTTTTAGTTTCTTACCTTTTTTGTGTGCATATAATAATCTCTATTGTTTTGCACTATTCCTGTCCTGTAAATGCTGCGCTCTCCACCCTAGACAACATCTGGATTATCGGCCATGTTGTTTGAAATGATCTACCAGACTTAAAGGATATAAGAGATTGTTGTCACATACAGAAAGAGGCTCGTACCTGTCACTAGTAGCTTCTTCGATGTTGCTGTATGTCTATTGGTAGCCTCAATGATTGGTTTCCTTCTTGTCTGACATCCAGCACCATTACATGCCCACACTTAGCTACACATTCTCCACTTTTCACCTCTGCACCTGTTTCACTGCACAGAACTAAAAAAAAACCCACCACTTCCTGCCTCTGTGCCTTTGTTCCTGTGTCCCCTAGCGCCACGCTACAAAGATCCATACTTGCAATGTAAGCTCTTTGTGTGGAACCTGGATTCAGCATTAGCATAAAACCAAGAAAATTTCAAGTCAATCTTAATTTGAGGTAAATAAGAATCATTTCCTACTGGTAGGCATTCGGATGTGATTGGTTGATTCTAAAAAAAAAAAATTCCAAAGGTCATGTAAAAGGGTGTACAAACTTATGCAACCAGGGTATTGTAAGTTTTGTTTGTTCAGTATTACACACTCTCCTTGCACCTATAATACATCATGTATAGTTTCAGCCACGTTGTGAAGTTTCCACTCTGTCCTTTGTGTTTTGTGCAAGGCTTTTGTCAGCAAGGGGGATGTCTCCTGAAGTAAAAATCCAGTCCCAAGTGCAGGATAACAAAAACAGGCACGATTTATTAACAAACATAAATAACACAAACATGGAACACTAGGGAAAACTATGCAGGTGTGTCACACGGCATGAAACAAAATTCTGAGCATGAAACAAGGAAACAAAGTAGTAAAGTGTATAGGGTTTATTGTGTAGTGTAGTAATGTGTAGTGTAAGTGTAGAAGTGTAACTGTAGTGTGTAGTGTAGCAGTGTATGTGTATAGTGTGTAAGTGTGTAGTGTCTAGTGTAGTAGTGTAAGTGTATAGTGTATTGTGTAGTAGTGTAAGTGTATAGTGTTTAGTGTAGTAGTGTAAGTGTATAGTGTATTGTGTAGTAGTGTAAGAGAATAGTGTAGTAGTGTAAGTGTGTAGTGTGTAGTGTAGTAGTGTAAGTGTATAGTGTTTAGTGTAGTAGTGTAAGCGTATATTGTACTGTGTATTAGTGTAAGTGTATAGTGTATTGTGTAGTAGTGTACTGTAGTGTAGTAGTGTAAGTGTATAGTGTAGTAGTGTAAGTGTGTAGTGTGTAGTGGTGTAAGTGTATTATTACACTATTGTGTAGTAGTGTAAGTGTATATTGTATTGTGTAGTAGTGTAAGTGTACAGTGTACAGTGTCTAGTGTAGTAGTGTAAATGTATAGTGTATTGTGTAGTAGTGTAAGCGTATATTGTATTGTGTATTAGTGTAAGTGTATAGTGTATTGTGTAGTAGTGTACTGTATAGTGTAGTAGTGTAAGTGTATAGTGTAGTAGTGTAAGTGTATAGTGTAGTAGTGTAAGTGTATAGTGTAGTAGTGTAAGTGTGTAGTGTGTAGTATAGTGTAGTAGTGTAAGTGTATAGTGTGTAGTATAGTGTAGTAGTGTAAATGTATAGTGTATTGTGTAGTAGTGTAAGCGTATATTGTATTGTGTATTAGTGTAAGTGTATAGTGTATTGTGTAGTAGTGTACTGTATAGTGTAGTAGTGTAAGTGTATAGTGTAGTAGTGTAAGTGTATAGTGTAGTAGTGTAAGTGTATAGTGTAGTAGTGTAAGTGTGTAGTGTGTAGTATAGTGTAGTAGTGTAAGTGTGTAGTGTGTAGTGTAGGAGTGTAAGTGTATAGTGTAGTAGTGTAAGTGTGTAGTGTGTAGTGTAGTAGTGTAAGTGTATTATTACACTATTGTGTAGTAGTGTAAGTGTATATTGTATTGTGTAGTAGTGTAAGTGTACAGTGTACAGTGTCTAGTGTAGTAGTGTAAGTGTATAGTGTATTGTGTAGTAGTGTAAGTGTGTAGTGTGTAGTGTAGTAGTGTAAGTGTATTATTACACTATTGTGTAGTAGTGTAAGTGTATATTGTATTGTGTAGTAGTGTAAGTGTACAGTGTACAGTGTCTAGTGTAGTAGTGTAAGTGTGTAGTGTGTAGTGTAGTAGTGTAAGTGTATTATTACACTATTGTGTAGTAGTGTAAGTGTATATTGTATTGTGTAGTAGTGTAAGTGTACAGTGTACAGTGTCTAGTGTAGTAGTGTAAGTGTGTAGTGTGTAGTGTAGTAGTGTAAGTGTATTATTACACTATTGTGTAGTAGTGTAAGTGTATATTGTATTGTGTAGTAGTGTAAGTGTACAGTGTACAGTGTCTAGTGTAGTAGTGTAAGTGTGTAGTGTGTAGTGTAGTAGTGTAAGTGTATTATTACACTATTGTGTAGTAGTGTAAGTGTATATTGTATTGTGTAGTAGTGTAAGTGTACAGTGTACAGTGTCTAGTGTAGTAGTGTAAGTGTATAGTGTATTGTGTAGTAGTGTAAGTGTGTAGTGTGTAGTGTAGTAGTGTAAGTGTATTATTACACTATTGTGTAGTAGTGTAAGTGTATATTGTATTGTGTAGTAGTGTAAGTGTACAGTGTACAGTGTCTAGTGTAGTAGTGTAAGTGTATAGTGTATTGTGTAGTAGTGTAAGTGTGTAGTGTGTAGTGTAGTAGTGTAAGTGTATTATTACACTATTGTGTAGTAGTGTAAGTGTATATTGTATTGTGTAGTAGTGTAAGTGTACAGTGTACAGTGTCTAGTGTAGTAGTGTAAGTGTATAGTGTATTGTGTAGTAGTGTAAGTGTGTAGTGTGTAGTGTAGTAGTGTAAGTGTATTATTACACTATTGTGTAGTAGTGTAAGTGTATATTGTATTGTGTAGTAGTGTAAGTGTACAGTGTACAGTGTCTAGTGTAGTAGTGTAAGTGTATAGTGTATTGTGTAGTAGTGTAAGTGTGTAGTGTGTAGTGTAGTAGTGTAAGTGTATTATTACACTATTGTGTAGTAGTGTAAGTGTATATTGTATTGTGTAGTAGTGTAAGTGTACAGTGTACAGTGTCTAGTGTAGTAGTGTAAGTGTATAGTGTATTGTGTAGTAGTGTAAGTGTGTAGTGTGTAGTGTAGTAGTGTAAGTGTATTATTACACTATTGTGTAGTAGTGTAAGTGTATATTGTATTGTGTAGTAGTGTAAGTGTACAGTGTACAGTGTCTAGTGTAGTAGTGTAAGTGTATAGTGTAGTAAAAGCATAAAGAAGGACAAACGCACGTGAACATAAAGACACCTGACTCAAAGCACACGCTGCCTGAACAATGTGCATGAACCTGACACCTTTTCTTATTGCCTTGGAGGCTCACATATTTAGCTTTCTTGCTGTTTTTGACCATATAAACACATTAGAGTGTTTTTTTTATATATTTCCTATATTAGATATTACTGCACCTACAAAAATGAACCTACACCAAAAAGCTCATTATATTGCTGTAATGTCTTCAGATACATGAACAGATTTATGAAGCCATTTCCTCTTTTCTCATATCCCCCAGTTTTTGGTTTATGGTTATGGATCATGTTATGATTTCCTCTGTTTTGACCCCAGCTGGCTGAATTCCCAGATTGGCAAAAAATAAAGACATTTTCCCCAAACATTCTCTCAGGCACAAACTCAGCAGTCGTCAGAAGGATTTTTTTTTTTTTTTTGTGGCAGCTTGAATCGAAGACCCACGGAGAAGAAACATGCCACTGCTTCATCCTGGGTGATTTATTTTGAGGGAGTGTGGAGGAGAAGTGGGTTATTCATAGCGCCCTCGGATTCTGAACTCACGCTGGCGCACGGGAGTTTATGCGCCTCACAAAAAAAAAAAATCTCTATCCCTTTCACTCTCTCTTTCTTCCCACGCTCATGGTGATAATTGTAAAAGCACAGGAGGAGAAATTAACATTGCTGAATTATGCACCGACAGGCTCCGAGCTTTAAGAGCTGATGTTCAAACAGAGAAGATATGAGGATAATGAGCCACGTCCCCATCTCTCTCTCTCTCTCTCTCTCTCTCTCTCTCTCTCTCTCTCTCTCTCTCTCTCTCTCTCTCTCTCTCTCCTTCTTACTTTGAAGCTGTTGATGGCTACTTTGACTTTGATCAACACTACATATGTTACCAGCCCTATTCACTTCCACTCAGATGAATTTTCCTGTGACTAAGAAGCCACAACATCAGAGTCAATATTTTCTTCTCTCTTCGTATCATGTGCCTTTATGTCATTTTCTAAAATTCTGCATTAATATTCCTCTTCATTTTTCCCTTACAGAAAAGACACACACACACACACACACACACACACACACACACACACACACACACACACACACACACACACACACACACTTCTCATAGAAATATTCTCATGTGCTCTGTTGTTACACTTTTCACACTAGAGATTTCACACGTTTTTTGTTCATTTGCAGACATTGTAAGTGTAGTACATGAATCATTGTACACTTGGTTCTCTATAACAGGTTTTATATATATATATATATATATATATATATATATATATATATATATATATATATATATATATATATATATTAGTTAAGCCTCTATTAGAAAGGAGAACTTGTGAACAGTGCTAGCAAAAATAAATAAATAAATAACATTTCTTATGGACTATAGTCATGGATTTTATTTCCTGTCAGAGAAAACAAGAAGAGATTAAAAACACACACAGAGAGGGGGAGAAAGAGAGAGAAAGTTTTCAGACATACTGAAAATAAATTGATGTGTGTAAATTTGTGTAACTTTCACTGTATGTGCTGTCCGGATTTGTTTTATTTTATTTTATTTTATTTTATTTTAACATAAACTCTTATTTATTTATTTATTATTTATTTATTTAGAATATTATTTATTTATTTACCTATTTTTTTTTAATTTGTTGATTTATTTGTTTATTTAACCCTAACAATGTTTAATCTGCACATAATAGCCTATTTTAATAAATGTTATTTCGTGTGTTCAGTTCTCTAGGTATTACACGTCGCAATGTTATGTTTAGTCTGAAACGATAATCTCATAACAACCCCCACCTCTCTCTCTCTCTCTCTCTCTCTCTCTCTCTCTCTCTCTCTGTAGACGTTAAGTCACATACGGAACAAGCTGATTAATAATAATTCAGTTAATAGGGTTATTATTCATACACTAACCTCAGTAACCAGTTTCACCGTGTTATTCATAACCCCTAGTGTAACAGCATTAAATTGAACACCTGCCTGCTTTCATTAGAGACATCGCATGTTGCGCTTCCTCTATTATAGCTTCTTCAACCTCCTGTTGCCTCTGTGATGGGGTTAAAATGGTTTCTGCACCTGGCACTTAATTTTCAAGCATCTGGGTTAGATTTATTCAAAAGACAATCCATATGATAAAATAGATCTGCAAAACGTAAACAGATTATCAGGATTCATTGAAATGTGTATGAGGATTCGTGTTAAATGGATATGCCAGAAAATTATGTATATGGCTGCCAGAAAATCAGTGCTTGCATGCCAGCTTACAGTTCTCTTTTTTTTAGCCTTAGAAATTACTGTGTGTTCAGCTGATAGGCATCAAGGACATTTTATATTCCCTCACTGGGAATTAGTCTGAAATTACAATTTAGGAGTCACTCTTTAATCTTTACATTTTGGGTAACAAACATTATTATTTAAATTCTGTCAGGACCTACTTGTCAAATGAGAGTTGATTAGTTGATAGCATACAGTTAGTGTTGGTGTTATGGTTGTGTTCGGGGCAGGAATCTGCGCACCTGTCCGTGCACATGCATGGACCGAGCGGGGACAGCAGCAACTACAAAATAGAATAGATACCCGACACCCCCCCCCCCCACACACACACACACACACACTGATCATGCATAGTTTTTTTTTTGGCAAATAAATAAATAAATAAATAAATAAATAAATAAATAGAGAGAGGGGGAGAGAGAGAGAGAGAGAGAGAGAGAGAGAGAGAGAGAGAGAGAGAGAGAGAGAATAAGTGGAGGTAAACTGGTACAACAAACACGGGTTCGGCATGGTGGAGTCGGGGTTGGAGGAGGGAGTTTAAATCGCAGCAGCAGCGACGCGCTAGAAAGCGGCTCAATGAATGGGAATCTAAACGGTAGGGTAATATTGATGACGTAACCGGATTGGTGCGCGTCGTGGACTGCTGATTAACAGCTGATGCACGCTTGACGACATGGCCTGCCAGAATTAACACGAAGCTTAATTTATGCCTTGAACCTCAATCATTGCCTACTGTTTATCTTCTCTTATTTCGAGATCCTGTCACTTGTCTTTTCTTGTGGGTTTTTTTTTATTGTTTGTGGGTTGTGGTAGCCTACTAGTTAAAGTGCTGGTCTTCCAAACAGAAGGTTGAGAGTTTGCATCCCAGCTACCGCTGCAAGTCCCCTGAGCAAAGCCCTTAATCCTCAATTGCTCAGTTGTTTAAAATGTAAGTCACTCTAGATAAGATCCAGGTGTCTGAATAATGCCATAAATGTTTCAAAATAAATACAAATCGGCTCTTGCCTCTGCGTTCTATAAAAATGATCTACCAGCCTCAAAATAAATATAGTTTAATAATTTAGACATTTTAAGAAGGCAAACAGTACTAAGTGTGTTGGAAAAAAGAACAAATTATAAAGTATCCTCCGGTGGTTTAAAATGATGCATGATGCGATCAGAGTGCTAGCAGATCTGCTCATTTACCCTTAGAGGAAAGGAAAGACTAATTAATAACAAAAGAACCTGATTAAAAAACAACAACAGCTGTTTAAACTAGATTAACAGATTTATATTCCATCTACTCTGAATTCAGGAGGCTAATTGTAAAGCTGTTTCATAAGCGGGGTTTTAGAGTAAAAAAAATCTCTGCCCGTGCTGTAGACATGATTAGTCTAGGTACTAATAAAGAACCTGCACTAATGACCATTCAGTGCTTTTATAGGTTGTTATTTTATTTATTTATTTACTTATTTATTTTTTATGAACAATAAACAGTGCAGATCCTACTGGGAGCCAATAAAGTACAGAAAAGCTCAGTGTGTTTATACACCTACTATCATAGAGAAAAGCAGTCTGTATATATTTAAGAACAAAGATAACTAAACCATATTAAAACTGAAAGACTTCATTTTATTTCCAATTACAACATATTACACTTTCAGTAAGTTTGCATGGTCTTTAAATCCCTATGGAAAATATTTCTCCTGCAGGCTTCATTGACAATCCTGCAGAATCTGTGCTATAAAGAAACACTTAACCCACTTCATCACTATATCATAGAAAGTGGATTCTTTTGAAAATAACCAAGCATGGGCTTTCTTTTCCAGAAAAATACATCCCCAACTGAGAGGAACAATGGTGTAATGAATTTTCAGTGGAGTTGGCCTCAAGGAAAAGAAACATTAGCCAGATAATGCACAGGGACCAACAAGGCTGAAGAATACATCAAGAGAGGCAGGAAACATAAACCACAACAAGCTAGAAGCCCTGATTTTATTCAGAATGATCCATTCAGGTTTTTATTCGGGTTCTTCGGTGTTATTTATAGAACCCTGGGGTTCTCTCTTGGGCAATTAAACATTTTCCTTAAAAAAAAAAAGGTTCTATGTAGAGTTTATAATTATAAATTTATATTGAGAATTCAAATAAAAAAAATAGTGAAATGGGTGCCATTACTTTTGGATTTTTATGTAGATAACGCTGCAAGATGTTTGGGAATTACATGTTTATGGATGACATAATTTAAGAGTTGATTAAATGTGTTAAATAATTCAAACTAAAACAATGAAACGCTTCGACAAGATGGAAGAGTTTCACCGTTTTCAAAAGTATAGACAATTTACTCACAACGCAGTGATGTTTTTGTTGATATACGTTTATATCATTGAGTTTGCTGTATTTTCTGGACTAAATTGTATAATAGAAGAAGGCAAAAAAAAAAAGAAAGTCTGTCATCGTGCTTCTTGTTGTGGGATGTGGTAGCCTAGTGCTTAAGGTGTTGGGCTACCAATCGGAAGGTTGTGAGTTCGATTCCTACACCCAACAAGCTGCTGTGGCTGGACCCCTGAGAAAAAAAGTTTCTACTCAAGAAACATGGTAGAATCTTTTTGCTAACATAAGCAAAGAGTGGATCGTTAGCTTGCTCTTTAGCCATCTGTAGGAAAGAGCTGAGAGTGTGTAGCCAATTTAACTGGAATTAAAGAAAGGCTTTTTTTTTTTTTTTACTGTTTTCGGACCAAATGATTTCAGCTGGAAGCGTTCAAGGCCGTTTAATGGAGGTCCAGATTACGAATGTTATTTTGCTAGCTAGACCTTCTGAAAGCAGAGTTTGAGTACATACATAAAACTAAGTGATATCTCTTAGTTCTATATCTTACTTTTAAACAATATACTACTGATTAAGGGATAAAACCTATGTGTGATGTGCAGTTATACAGTAGAAAGATAATCCTGCCGCTGCTGGACCCCTGAGCAAGGCCCTTAACCCTCAATTGGCTGTCTGCTAAATGGTGTAAATGTAAAAGAAGCATCAAACTTGGATACGATGAAAAAAACTGGATTCCTTTCAAAAATGGTTCTACTCAAAAAACATTTTGGTGTTCTATTAAAAAAAAAAAATGGTAGAATCCTTTTAGGTTCTACAGTATATAGAACAGCAACTTAATTTTAAGAGTGCGTGGTCCCAGAATGATGCCTTCTATCAAATGCATAATGTTTGAACCATATAGCATCAGCGAAGCATCAAACATCATTCCTGGTATTTAGAAGGCCCAGAATAAAGAGAGCGTATGATTGCCTGTGATCACCTCTGATCACCTGTGATCTACTGCACTTATACTGCACTATCAACAGCTGTTGATCTTGACACATCACAACAAAACCACCAAATCGGTTCCTATAATCATCCTCCTTTTCCCACCTGACCAATGATTCTTTTGTCACATGCCTGCCCTTCTCGGTGGGTCACATATAAGATTTCCAAAACTTGCTGTCGAATCCATTTTCATGCTCTTCCCACTCGTTACCCAACCGAATGACTCACTGTTCCTGCAACTGTTTCCAGCACTGTCTAACAATCCCAAGCATATGAGCTCAGTAGGTGGTCTGGTCGCTGTCAGTGAGCTTGGCTTTCATCACTCTGAGAGGAATCCCAGTGCAGCATTCAAGTGAAGATGAGCTTCAGAGGTGGCCAGTCTCCTGAGAGATCAAGATGAATTCGCATTTGCTTCGGTGACGGATGACAGAAAAGCAAGCCCAACAAGCCTGAAAATATCCTCCCCGGTTTATTGTATAGGTGGAACGGACTAGCTAGCGTACAGTACGTCTTTACATAGGCACTGCCAGGTCTAACTAGATACGAGGACATAATGTGCTCAATACTCACTTTGCTGTGCATATACATGCTTAGCAAGATGCACTGAAAATGTTTTTACAGGAACCACCAGTTTTTTCCAACTCTGGCTCCATCCAGTCTCCAAATCTTCCCCAAGCTGTCACTTCTACACAAATAGCAGTCGTTTTTTGACTCTTATTTTATTTGTGTCTATATTACACTTTAAACCTTACACATGACATGGCCTTTTAATTGGCTCGGCTGGTCGCAGGGCAAATACAACAAAGATGAAAATATACAGTAGTTGTTGTTTTTGAGAGGAAACGAACAGAGAAATACTTGTTTGTGCTTGGGGCAGCTGTCCACCAGCCTGTATGTGCTTATTACCCCAGATGTACTGTAACCCTTATTATGTGTAAATCAGTTTAACAGTCATAACAGCAATAGGGCCGTTGAGATAAGGGACGAACTTGGCTATTTTTGTTAAGCAAAATATCTGATTCATGAGGTTTAAGAAGCACTGAGGTGGCATCTGCTGTAGCTAAGAAATCTAAGCCCCGTGAAATGACTTAATTTGATTTTCAAGAGCAAGTGTCGAGAGCAGACCTGCCAACCATCACACTTGTGTTTGCAGAGAAGTACATCATATGAGCAGCTTTATTTCTACAAGTGACAAGTAAGTAGAGATTTTTTTTTTTTTTACAGCCTGGATGCTGTCAGACCTGCCTATATGATGTACTCTAGAGCATAGCTAAGAATTACAGGCAACATTAATTTGATTTTAAATAGTGTCAAGAGCAGACCTGACAACCTTCACGAATGGAATAAGTGCTGTGCGTTATTTAATATCGGCGTAATGCTACTCATTTTTGAGTCTTTTCTTCCTGATGACAGACTGACAGATTGATTTGAATTCTTCACGATTAACAGACCACCATGGGAGTGTTTCCTTCATTCCCCTAATCAGACATTAAAATAATGTTTCGGATGATGCTCTTGTCTTGATTTGAGCTCTTTCTGATGTAATATAAAAGCATCATCAGCTACTGTATATCAGTATACACTAGCACAGCGGTCCGGTCAATGTTTGATCATTTTACAGCGGCCCGCTGGGGGTGGGGGTGGGGGGTGGTGGTTATACAATTAAATTTAAATTAATAATTTTAATTTAATTGTATTTAAACATGCCTTTTTAACTCACCACAACGCTAAATCAATGAGAACCCTGAGCTTGTTTCTTTACAACGAGACGGTTCCATCTGGGGTAATAGGAGACGATGACACCCGAAGTGTGTTACTTATGTCCAGTTTATTCCGTTGTTTTGTTTCGGTTGCCGTCACTGCAGAAATCCCCGCTTCACACAGATAGCATGTCGGAAATGGCGATAGGGATGTAAGTGCTGTGGTGACAATCTCAGGGTATTCCACCATGACTTTAATCCAGAACACCGGCAGAGTTTCTAACTTTCTAATGACGTCTGTTTCGTGCTCATTTTTGCTAATTTGTGGGTTAAATTTGAGCAAACACAATATACACGTACACCAAGCACTGTTAAACATGACAAAGTACCGGTGAACAGAGAGAAGAGCGATACACACCTTCTCTCTCCACCAAAGCTACAACACCACTGCCGCTCGCAGCCGCTCAGCTCCAGACGTCACCTAAACCCGGCCCGATATCATGATATTTTGCGCATGCGTGGTATTGGTGCGGCTTTAGGTGACGTCTCTCAGCTCCCGGTTAACCTCTCGTCCATGGAAAGTCGCACAAACCCGAGAGAAATACACCACAGTAAATAAAATGGAAATAATTTAATGTTCCTTTGGCAGCCCGGTACCATTTGGTCCACGGACCGGTACCGGTCCGCAGCCCAGGGGTTGGGGACCACTGCACTGGTAAATCGGGCTAAAGAAAATTTCAATGGTTGCTTCCAGGGTCACTGATAACAAGAACCAAACTGCTGATCATGAAGAATGCAGTGATTTCTTTTTTTATGGCTTTTGCTGTCCATCACCTTCACTGAACTGATTACGAATTCAGCGTGACCTTGTGGGAGTTTGGCTTCCTGTGAATCCCATCTCTGGTTGATTCCTCCCCTTTGCTTCTACCTAGAGTGATGAAAGCTAAGCTTCCTGACAGAGATCAGACCCCTTGCTGGGCTCCTGTGCTGCCGATGGTTAGATGCTGCCCTGTATTTAGCGCAAAGACAGATCAGAAGCTGTGTGAGAATGTTTTTTTGAAGTGGAGCTTGTCCTGCTTCATGCATATGTATGTGACCATGTGAAGTTTGGAAATGATTTTTTTTTTAAATAAACTTGATAAAAATAAATAAATAAATAAATAAATAACGAAACTGCCTTCCGTTATCGCTTAAAAGGCGATTTTCTTCCACAGATTTAAGACTGGATTTTAGCTGGATTGCAAAGTAACACAAACTTCTGCTTAAATATGAGCATCATAAAATATATAAACTATATACACTACATCTTTCACAAGCTGCAGAGCAGAAGATCCTGGGTCTAGCGTTAGGATTTTTACATTTAGAACACTTGAGATATGTTTATCTCAGCAGGTTTTGCTAACATAAGCAAAGAGTGGATCGTTAGCTTGCTCTTTAGCCATCTGTAGGAAAGAGCTGAGAGTGTGCAGCCAATTTAACTGGAATAAAATAAAGGCTTTTTTTTTTTTACTGTTTTCGGACCAAACGATTTCAGCTGGAAGCGTTCAAGGCCGTTTAATGGAGGTCCGGGTTACAAATGTTATTTTGCTAGCTAGACGTTCTGAAAGCAGAGTTCGAGTACATAAAACTAAGTAATATCTCTTAGTTATATACGCTTAGTTTTAAACAATATACTACTGATTAAGGGATAAAACCTATGTGTGATGTGCAGTTATAGAAAGATAATCCAGACCAGTTACATGTATGTAGAAGAATGTCATGAAATGTTGCACACAGAAAACCTAGATAGCCACTAATTATGCTTTTTGAACCTTTTATGGAGTGTCAGTCATATAATGGATGTGATAGCCTAGTGGTTAAGGTGTTGGGCTACCAATCAGAAGGTTGTGAGTTCGATTCCTACTGTACTGCCATTGCTGGGCCAATGAGCAAGGCCATTCACCCTCAATTGCTAAGTTGTATAAAAATGAGATAAAATGTAAGTGGTTCTGGATAAGGGTGTCTGCTAAATGCTGTAAATGTAATATAAAGGCCCATAAAGTGGTTTAGAAACGATAACACAGTAGAAGGTATGATGTGGTTTAGAAACGATAACACAGTAGAAGGTATGATTTATTTTACATTAATACAAAGCTGTGATTTATGCTACAGCTGAATCCTTTGTCAGAGCTGCTGTTATTTAAAAAATGTAAAAAAAATCAATGCAAGAATTCCAGGGTCTAAAAAAATGTTTCCCTTGAGTGCAATTGTGTATTCATTTTTTGATCAATGTTTCTCTGTAATCCCTGGGGGCTATTCGACCATACAGTATTTTCAGAGCTCTAACTATTATTCGTCTTTGGCCTTGAGATGTCTTTGAAAGTGAGTTGACTTCGCTTGTTGCGTGACTGGCCTGCCAATAAATTCAGCCTCGGATTCTGTCCCCTAATTTACCTCCCTGTGATGATATTGTGCACCCAGTGAAGCTTGCTCCAAAGCTCATTGTGAAATGTAATCAAACCTGGACCAAGCAGAGCATGAATCTTTGGACTTTGTTCCTCACTTGGATCGGAATCAGACCTGCCGAGACGGTCGCTGTTTGTACTCGCTTTATGCTTTCTAAGGCTCTCGGTCTTTGAGAGTTAAACATGTGCAGTGACAAGTTAATATTGATAGTGGTGTGAATCGATGTTCGGAGCTCATAATTAACAATGCTGTCCAGACAGTAACACAAAAAGATGTGTATACCATATAGACACGACCGGACAGGGCACAAAATAGATTTCTTTTATATATATATATATATATATATATATATATATATATATATATATATATATATATATATATATATATATATATATATATATATTAATGAATATATCCCACTTTTAATTTGCTATTTTATTTGACAATAAAGTTGTTGTTTATTCAGTGCACTCTCCCGAATGCACACTCATCTGCTACTGTACACTAACAACACACTTTAAGTTAATATAATTAAAATCCATTAGCCATCGAAATTCATTCCTTAAGATAAACCAGGGCTCAGATTAAAATGCTGTCTCTTCTGGTGTCCTTGGTGTGCCAACAATCTATTATGGACTTTAAACGGATGATGCTATTAATTAATTGAATTAATCAATAATGTCATATTTATGTATTTAATACGGGTCTTGGATTGATTTGGAACACCCCGAAAAGAATGAAACGAAACGATCGATACCGTTTGACAAGTCTGAAGTAAAAATCCACCTTTCTAACCCCGGAGTAAGGCTTGCAAATGTAGCTCTTATAATCTACAGATGAGCTAAACACGCTGTCTCCACTGAACTGGTTTATTATTCGTCAAAAAAAAAGATCCTTTGAAAAAGTAAAATAAGATGGTTTAGCTGCTATTAATGAATTAAAAAGAACTGAAAATTCGTCAGGTTTTAGATATAACATCCAAAAATGTGAAATGTAGTAAATGTTCCTCAAATGTTCCTCAAGTGTGTTTTTATTGATTCATCTCATAACTCACAGGAGTGTGAGGAACATGTATAAGTCCGCTATGATGCCTTCTTACTACATAATGTCCCAAATCATGATGGTAGAAAATTCCGCCAAATTCATGTTTAATATTTAAAGTGGAAGGTTTGCTTAAATTCTAGTGAAGATTTGTAACACAACTGGGAAAAATGAGGAATCCTTCAAAAAACATACCATACTACATCTGGGAAGTTAATGCTTAAGGACCTTGCAGTAGGTGTCAGCTGCTGGGGCCTTCAGCAAGGTGCTAGGATTTGAACTTTGCTCTACCAATCAGTAGTCCATTGTTTTGTATGACAGGGTATTTAGGAACCTGAAAACACAAAGCAGGGGACATGCTGGTTGGGGTGACAAACCATCACAGGAATCAATCAGCACACCCAAGTCATGTGTTTGAACAGGGGTGAGGGACCGGAGTCCAGTGGAGGCTGGAATCGATCCAACAACCCAGAGGTAAACAAGCTAAACCATAATCAATTATGCCATACCAAAACATATTGGTCTATGCAATTGGGAAATAGATCATGTCATTCCTCGCACTGCACCCCGCAACCTCCGATCTACCAGCACTGCTCGACTGGTTCCACCATCTCTCAGGGTAAGAGGCAAGTATACTACTAGACTCTTCTCTGTTCTGGCACCGAAGTGGTGGAACGAACTTCCCCTAGAGGTCCGGACAGCTGAGTCACTGGTTATTTTCAAGCGGCGGTTGAAGACATACTTATTCAGGAAACACTTCAACTAGCACTTCTTTCCTTATCTTTTGTATTTAAAAAAAACAAAAAAAAAAACCAAACAAAAAAAAACAACTTTGACACTTTTTCATTGTAACGTTGAACAAATGTTTTAAACTCATGGTATCTTAAGTATGTAACCCAGTGAACCAGCATTAATGTATTCAATGTTAGAGATTTAAGCTCTTATGTACGTCGCTCTGGATAAGGGCATCTGCCAAATGCTGTAAATGTAAATGTAAATCAATGGAAACATAAGGACAGGGACATGATGGACATTCTTTGGGGGTGGGAGGTTCTTGTCAGGATTTTGTCTGTGCTTAGTTCCTTTTCAATATCTGGTCATTCGCATCAACCTGTGTGACAATAGACAGGTAGATTTGTGAGCCTTCAATTAGTTATAGAACCACAGTTACCTAAAGAGGACATGACATGACATGACATGACATCGCAGGGACACTGTAAAATGACATGACATGACACTGCAGTGAAGATTTTGTTAGTGGTAACTAAAATGCTAAGAGATTGGCGAGATTAATATAGAAACAATGTGCTTATGTATTCTAGAACCAGGAATTTAACAGGAAGTGGTTAATGTGGAGGGGGGGGGGGACCTCTGCAGGCATGGAGGTGTAATGTCCCTGGTGTGTGAGATCTTGTGGATGCTTTAATCTGGAACATTAGGAATATTATCTTGCAATATGTTGGAGAACCCAGAGGAAACCCTCATAGCATTTTATAGAACATGCAAACTTCACATACAAAGGATGGAGGTGGGGATCGAACCCTAAACCCGGAGGTGTAACCATGACCACCGTGCTCACTTACTGTACCACAATAGGGATAATAAATTGCAGTGTAAATTTCTGTATTATCAGATAAATAAAACACCGTGACATGCTGTTAAAAGCAAATTATTCCCATTACAGGGACTTTAAATTCTCTACCATGACCCTCTACTCTCCATTAAGCATTTTATACTTTATAATGTACTAAGTGTTAATTATTTGCTCCTTCTATTTAATTTTAGAGCTGGTCTGCACTGCCTTTATGTGAAATGAGAAGCTTGTATCCCAAAACGCTGTGAAATTCCTGTTCCAGCCTTTTCCCATCCGTATTCTTCTGCTGTGCTCTAGTTTCAAGTGAAAGGATCTGCAAAGCAGCAGAAAGCACGATGGATCGGATTCTGTAGAGAAATCTTTTAGAGAGCATAATTAAAAGACGAGCACGACGTGTCCAAGCATGCGGCTATACTTATTCTGACAGCGAGCGTACGGATCCGTTGTACGGATCAAGTTTGAGACTTGAGACTTGTTTGACAGATATTAAAAAAAGGCTCGACTTGACTTTGACTTGAGAATCATGACTTGAGACTTGACACGGACTTGAGTTAAATGACTGGGGGACACGAGTCATATGACTTGACGAGTCAGACTTAAAGGTAGAGTCTCCGATGTTTAAAAGTCAATGTCGACATTTGAAATCAAGAAAACAAACACGCTCCCACGCTCCCACCCCTGTATTTATAGCTCCGCCCACACATACATACGTAACCAGGCGACTAACAGAAAGAAACGTGTCTTTATCATAGCTGAAGGGAAGAACAATACGATTGTAGATAAACAAACAAGCAAAAATGCCACACAAGCATAATCATGTAAAGGACAAAGGCATATATTAGTTCTGTGTAACAAAGCAAAACCAACGTTACTCACCTATCGAGAAGGAAAAAAGCGCCTCGGCGTCTTAAGTAAAGTCGGCCACATATTCACAGGTCGGAGTTTCCCGAGTCGATAACTCCTGAGCTAAACGCTGTTACTACACAAAACGCGGTTGTAGCTGCCTCTCTACATTACTACGATAG
>NC_062527.1:20578734-20646234 GCF_022655615.1 Tachysurus fulvidraco | reverse complement strand
AGGCAGTAAACAAGATAGAAATCAAACTGCTCTGTGTTTGTGATTCTGCTTGCGACGTGTCATTCATCTCGCTTTGTACCAAATCCTTTAAAAGTGTCTTTTTTACAACATTGTCGCTGGCGTGTCAGAAACCTTCTTAAAGACTCAATTTGAAATGCAGCTTTATGAGGAATTATCATGCTAATAGAGGCTCGTTTTATGTAGCTCCTAAATAATGACATTTGTGTGAAACTGAAGCTCTTTAGATACTTAAAAGAACTCAGGATGAATGAATACCGAAGATTAAAAGTTAGATATTTTATACACTTGATGTTATTATGGGGGCACAATGGCTTAGTGGTTAGCATGTTAGCCTCACACCTCCAGGGTCGGGGTTCGATTCCCACCTCCACCTTGTGTGTGTGGAGTGTGCATGTTCTCCCCGTGTCTCGGGGGTTTCCTCCGGGTACTCCGGTTTCCTCCCCCGGTCCAAAGACATGCATGGTAGGTTGATTGGCATCTCTGGAAAATTGTCCGGAGTGTGTGAGTGTGTGAGTGAATGAGAGTGTGTGTGTGTGTGCCCTGCGATGGGTTGGCACTCCGTCCAGGGTGTATCCTGCCTCGATGCCCGATGACGCCTGAGATAGGCACAGGCTCCCCGTGACCCGAGAAGTTCGGATAAAGCGGTAGAAAATGAATGAATGATGTTATTATATTGTAAACAGTGAGGACACACACACACACACACACACACACACAACTCTTAATTAGTTTCAAAACTACAATGACTCATCCATCAATCCATCCATTTCCCATAGTACTTATCCTACACAGGGTCTATCCCAGGGGACATGGGGCACAAGGCACGTGACAACCCCATGAACAAAGCAGAACATTACACAGAACATATGTGGAAGTAGACTGACACCGTAAGAGCCGTGCAGCGCATACCGAGCACCGAAGAACTTTGGCAGACAATCGTGACAACAGGGTCAGCCGTGATGCATTACTTCTGGAGCAGAGAGATTTAAAAGCATAGCTCAAGGCTTCTATAGTGGCAGATTGGTAGTGCTTGGGCTTAAACTTCTGACCTTTTGGTCAGCAATCCAGAGCCTTCACAACTGAGCTGCTACTGGCTAAGACTGCCAATTATGGACCTGAGTAGATGCAGATAACCGTCCGATAAGCAAAAACGATTAACACTAAAACGTGTAAACGAAAGTCAGAATATTCTACATTCTACATTACTAAAGTTTATTATTTCTGCCCCAGGAAGAATCTGTGCAGCTTTGCTTACGCGATAGATATGTCTTTTGTTAATCGTATTGTTTGAACACTGAATAGTTTGTAAGATCACAACAGAGCACATTTTGTATTTCAGCATGTTCCTACACACCTGATTAGACCTGTGAAGGAGCTGATAATTAGCTGATGAGGGCGATAAAGAAGAGGGAACACGTTTCAGCAGGGATCCGTTGAAAATGTGCCGTGACAAACAAACACAGCGGTAACACCTCTTCATCACGTCTCTGAGTCAACGGGATCTGATGATTGACTTGTGACCCTTCATCGATGCATCAGACTTTATGGTCTCTCAGTTTACCAGTGGATCGTAGTTTGTTTATTTATTAAACCGTATAGATTTGAATTAAGCCCTAGTGATGAATTAACAAGGCTTCGGAGAAGGGATGGTGTGCTTCGGTTTAAAAAGCTTTACCCTTTTTCCTCTAAACACTGATCATTATCATCATTATCGTGAAACATTTCAATTTCAATTATTGTTCCATTTGACCAAAAAAAAAAATTCCTCTAAATGTCTGGATCTTTGTCCTGGTGATTTCCTGCAAATGTCAGTCAGGATTTTTTTTTATGCTGGTCTTAGATCACAGGCTTCTACAGAATTAAATTGCTGCATAAATACTAAAGTTTGTGTAACGGTTGTCTGCAATAAATAAATAAATAAATAAATAAATAAATAAATAAATAATGAAAATAATATTTAAACAACGATTTTCACTCACTCATTTTCTACCGCTTATCTGAACTTACCCGGAGGAAACATGCAAACTCCACACACACAAGGCGGAGGCGGGAATCGAACCCCCAACCCTGGAGGTGTGAGGCAAACGTGCTAACCACTAAGCCACTGTGCCCCCTCAACGATTTTCATGTAAATCTAAAACATAAAAAAGAGCCCATGTAAGAATAATCAGACACAAAGCGCTAGCGCTGAACATATACGTCATTTACTTTTATGCTTTTTTTCCTGGATGTATCACTCCTTCGGTCTTCTCCTTGAGGACATCGGTGTCCTTTTGTAGCCAGTAACCAGTTATCTATTTCATTTTGTCTCTCTGTTACGTCACTCCACCTGTTCAACACTGCCTATTGTCGTGTCACCGTGATCCTTTAAGAAACATCATGGCTCATGGCTTCGTTATGACTCATCAGGACCCAAAGGTCAAGCTCTATGACAGGACGAAGGTCACTAATCTGGCTTTGGGTTCTTTAAATGAAACAAATACTGATGTAACTTGAACAGGGTCAGGAGACAGGAGACAGGAGACATGTTCAAAGCCATCCGATTTCCAGGAGACAGCTGCCAGAACTCGATTGTGAATTTAGAATAAAGAATTAATATTATTTTATATTTCCTGTAGCTCAGAATATTGAGGATTCATTTGATGATCAGATTAGAGAAGTGAAGTGAGAAGTGAAGTTGACTCAAGGTGAGACGACACTATTGATCCGCAGAAGTTAGAATATCAATAGCCTTCTTCAGGAAAGACTCAGAGACTTCAGACTTGCAGCTCAGATACTTGAGACACTTGACTCAGACTTCAGACTTAAGACGAGACACTAATGCACCTTTTCCACCGAGGCAGTTCGAGTGCAGGTTCGGAGCCTAATTTAGAACCAGTTCTTTCTGTTTCGACAGCCAAAGCACCGGCTCCGAACCAGGAAAAGTGGTTCTTAAGTAGCACCAAAACGTTGCTGGTCTAGACTTAAGAACCGCTTGCGTCAGGAGCTGTGGGCGGGGCTGGGGGCGGGCCTACTGTTAGCGGCATTTGATAATGTACCTTAAGTATGCTAATGTTTAATACACTTTTACTTTACCGCGATATGATACATTATCAGCACACATGATAGTAGGTAGCTACATGCTAAGGCTAACTTTTTTCTGTGTTAATGATAAAATAATGTTATGTACTTTATCGATTACAACCTCCGTTTATACAGATTACACCGAGCTGCACGTACACGTTTTATTCGCCACGTTTGGATGCCAATGTAGGTTCGCAAAGCCATGAGCATTAACAGTAAAGCAACATCCGCCATTGTTGTTGTGTTTGTCGCTGCTGCGCTAACGTTGTTGGGACACGTGACACATATACAGTGACGTCACACTCGGCGCTTTGATGGCTCTCTAGCCGGTGGAAAGGCAAACCGGTTGTTTGAATCAGCACCAGCGCTAGCTCTGAACCAGCACCCAGTTCTTTCCAGTGGAAAAGAGGCATAATTTCAGCTTAGAGACTTTAGACTTGATTTACACTTTCAGCTTAGGGACATCAAACGTGATGCAGACTTGCAGCTGAGAAATGTTTTCATGCATGAATATAGTTTAGTGTGTATTAAACGATGTCCATTCAATTAAAGAATTGCAGCATTTTTAATTCCAGACCTGATTCCAAAGCAGTTGTAGGAAATTTACAATAAAAATAAAGAATAGAGCTCAGGATTAGATGTCCTGAACCCAGGGCAGAAGGCAGAAGGCAGAAGGCTAGACATCCTGGACATGCGATAACTCCAAGTAATAGACGTAAACCCCTGATGCGAGATTATTCTCTGTGCAGGGAGTTTGCATGATCTCGCATCAGGGGTTTACGTCTATTACTTGCAGTTATCGCATGTCCAGGATGTCTAGCCTTCTGCCTTCTGCCTTCTGCCCTGGGTTCCCTGGGACAGGCTCCAAGCTTCCTGTGTCCCTATGTAGAATATGGGCTGCAGAAAATAGATGGATGGATGGATGGATGGATGGATGGATGGATGGATTAAGGAAAGAGCTTGGGCTGGTTTTCTGTGGGGATCAAATGTTAGACATCTTGAAAAACCCAAGTTTTCTGAATGATATTGAGAAAAGATGTGGATTTCCAAGGAAATGTGTAGCTTAGAAACTACCGAGCTGATTCATACTGACACGACAACATCTTCTGACACAGCAATCGGTCTCTGTAGAGGAAAATATATCCTCTCTGAACTTTTACTTCAGCAGGGGGTTTTATTCATATATATATTTAAGTTCTGGAGATATTTATGTCGACGAACTCAAACACGTTTAATTACTGTGACGGACCATCATTAAAACTCTTGTAAGGCTGAACATTAATTATTTGTTTATGAACAGATTCTAAATGTCTAGGATCATGACGGATCTAATTTAGAGAGATCGCCGGGGTTAATGGCTGATGTTAGCGTTGATATCCCGATCTGTAGCTAGTTCCTTATCAGCAGACCATGAGCTTAATATTCACTGTAAACAGATGGAAGCAATAATTACAGTTATTTATGTATGAATGAATATTCATGTAGAAATAAATATACACTGATGCATATGATATAGGCGACAACTAGCAATACAAAGCATACGACCAATTATCTGTCTGCCTGTCTGTCTGTCTATCTATCTATCTATCTATCTATCTATCTATCTATCTATCTATCTATCTATCTATCTATCTATCTATCTATCTATCTATCTATCAGTAGCTAGCTAATATTTGGGAGATTAGGAATAAAGCAGTTAGCTATAGTTAATGTTATCCTACATTATTTGATATTCATTTACCGTCAGGAACTTTATAATACTTCATTCATTCATTTTCTACCACTTATCTCGGGTCACGGGGAGCCTGTGCCTATCTCAGGCGTCATCGGGCATCGAGGCAGGATACACCCTGGACGGAGTGCCAACCCATCACAGGGCACACACACTCTCATTCACTCACACACACACACACACACACACACACACACACACACACACACACACACACACACACACACACACTCTCTCTCATTGACTCACACACACACACACACACACACACTATGGACAATTTTCCAGAGATGCCAATCAACCTATCATGCATGTCTCTTTGGACCGGGGGAGGAAACCGGAGTACACGGAGGAAACCCCCGAAGCACGGGGAGAACATGCAAACTCCACACACACAAGGCGGAGGCGGGAATCGAACCCCCAACCCTGAAGGTGTGAGGTAGACGGATGACAAGGAAGAAGGATGATAGTCAGCATTATTTTATAGGGTCCAAGATTGTACTTTTGTTTCCAAATTTCCACTTTTCTTGAATCAAAAGATTTTGCCCCTATTCTGTCAGTCGCATAAAATCCTTAGGAGTCATTTTTTAATGATGGTCAGAAAGGTATAATCTGTTCATTACAGTCTGCCGTTAAATTTCTACCACATACTGTAAATCATCATTCACAGGTTTTCCATAGACATCTCTCTCAGCTCTCTCACAGGGAGCTGCCAATGTTTGCAGTCATGCTATGAATATTAATGCCGTATCTCTCTGAGCAGCTCATCTACAGTACGATGGATGAAGGCTCGGCCTGGTCAGTCCGAACACAGCGAGCTCATTAAAACTAAATTGTCTTGTAATGTGCACTTGTTTATCATAAACAGAAGAGTGCAAGGTAGAATCCAACACCGTCCCTTTAATGTTATTTACTCTGCTTTTATTTACGCTCGAGCACTTTAATTCTGCAATGAAGTGAACTTTACTATCACTCCTTCTCAGAAATGAATATCTAACGAGGGCAAAACGATTTAGTTTGTTGTATGCATGCCGTACACCAAGCCGGGAGAAATAAATCATGTTAGAGATGCCTTTGCAATTTATTTTGACTTTAAAACATGACTGAAATGACTGAAAATTTAAAGACCAATCCTAGATAATAAAACACTTATTTCATTGACACACCAGTTTAATTAGCATGTTTATTTTATGTCATTAACATTTACCAACACGTGTACACAATCAAATCTGGTGGGAATTTTTTATTCGGTTTTACCTCAGACACATAAATGCTGTTTTGCTTATTTTAATTAGGGCAGAAAAGGTGATAAGGAAAGACAATAAGAACACTAACAGATAAACCGTGTTGGAGCCGCAAAAAAAAAAAGGGTATTTAATATTGTATATTTAATGTTTACTATCAGGGGGACACGGTGGCTTAGTGGTTAGCACGTTCGCCTCACACCTCCAGGGTTGGGGGTTCGATTCCTGCCTCCACCTTGTGTGTGTGGAGTTTGCATGTTCTCCCCGTGCCTCGGGGGTTTCCTCCGGGTACTCCGGTTTCCTCCCCCGGTCCAAAGACATGCATGGTAGGTTGATTGGCATCTCTGGAAAATTGTCCGTAGTGTGTGAGTGAATGAGAGTGTGTGTGCCCTGCGATGGGTTGGCACTCCGTCCAGGGTGTATCCTGCCTCGATGCCCGATGACGCCTGAGATAGGCACAGGCTCCCCGTGACCTGAGAAGTTCGGATAAGTGGTAGAAAATGAATGAATGGATGTTTACTATCTAAATGTTCATGTTCTCTTGTTTATGGTGTTTTGTGCTCCCCCTGTGGTGAACGGGAAGAGTTGCACCTGCCTTGGCACTTCCTCTAGGTAGCCATATTAGACAGGAAGTGATGTGGGAAGGGAGACAGTTTTTTGCCCTACATACACAATATGGAGTTGGATGTATCTTTTTGACTTGGAATTGAACTTTTTCGAATAGATCATCCTCAATTCAACTATGGAGTAGCATCATCTTTACTTTCCCCACTTGAAAGGAACTCAAAAGGACGCCATTACAAACCGTGATTAGTCAATTAGATAGCTCAGATAATAATTTAGACTTCAAGACATGCTAACTACAGGACATGCTAACAACGCTGGATGCTAACACTCACGATCTAGTTCTAAAATCGCATTAAAATGTACAGAGCTTGGGTCCGAACCTTCTGTACAATTCTATAGAAAACATTTGGACTCGGCTGTTCTACACGGGAGGTAAACTGATCCATCTATCTGACGTCCCGAAGTATCTTCAGCTTCATATCTCAAAGCTTTATTAAAAATAATAGAAGGATATTTTTTCCTACTCTCTCCCTCCTAGAACAGCTAAGAAAATTAATCATTAAGAAGTACTTTTAATGGAGGTCACAAAGACAAGTTCAGGCCATTAAATGCTGTTGTTTCCGCCCCATAAATCATACTTCATAACGCTTAGTGAACTGTGCTGGAGTAAAGTATATTGAAAAAAAAAGGATAATGTTTAGCTGTTTAATAAGTACAGAGTTCTAACAATATACACTGAATGTATAAATCCATGACTAATGCATACAAATGACTCTTGAGTGGTTTTAGAAATAATGTTACGTCTTACTGTAATCAGTGTAATTATTCACTGTGTGTATCATACTGTATATGTGGAATGTACACGATTCTAGCCGTTACTGCATTATTAAATCATCTGTTTTCATTATTTTCAGAGATTTGTTGTTATGTACGGTATGTTGTATCGTCAGAGTAAATGATTATTAATGGTAGAATTGTTTAAAGGTTTGCTAACCTTAGCTAACAAACAAACAAAAAAAAACGTTGCTACTATTAATTACAAAAGTGTTATAGGACAAATATACTAACATTTTGGTCCAGCTATAAGTCCCAGCCTACAAACATGGACTACACACACTCAGCCACATCAGACATTCTCACCTTCATGTTCAACTCAGTCTCACGGTCAGTCTCCGGAAGGAGGAGGATTGGAGACAGACCCGTATGCAGGATAGCTTCAAATGAAAGGGGTTTAATACATGAGGAACACAAACATATCCACACAACACGGGGACTACATTATTAATGAAGCCGCGCTGCTTATGGCAATGCGGCTCAAATATGTACAGACAGGGACAATCACACACAATGGGGAACAGGTGTGATGACCGGGAGGAGCAGACGAAGGCGGGGCAATCACGTGACACAAACAAACACAAACGCACATGGCCAAAAGTCTGTGCTGACCCCTGACAGATCCGCGCTGATCCCTGACACTCACGGCAGTTCGTGGCGTAGTCACGGAAATTTAATCTATTGATTCTAGAATTCGTGAAATTCCGAATGCCTGCAGAAATCACCCGATGCAAAGCGGACTGGCTCCATCTCCATAGCAACAGATGCTGAGGCTCACGGGTAATGCGGGCGATTTCTGCAGGCCGCGAATTCTAAATGTTCAAATTTGATCATTACATTACAGTAACATTACCTGGGAAGTGGTTTGAGCGCAATGAAGGAGAATTCGCTGCCTGCAGAAATCAGGAGAATCAGATGAAACGGATGGTCGTGACATCGTATTGTTGAATTATCAAGCACACTTTCATGTTTATGTGTTTGAAAGAAAGATGAGGAGATCATTACAAGAGAATCGGCGGTGGGTCATCAGGAGGTTTTAGCTGACGTCTTCAACACAGTAAAAGTAGATAAGGCTGATGGTTACTGTAGTATTTAGTTTACTGTCCGATTTGACACACCAAGTAGATGGAAAAAGGCTTTTCTCAGAAAAGAAACCATAGCACAATGTTTAGTACAATACAGAATATAAAGCAACAAAAACAAAGATAAAATCTCCTGGTTAAATGTTGAGTAATGTAGTGCTTAAAGTTTATAAATGAATAACAAATGAGCAAAAACAATTCTTCCGAGTGGCAGAAAGAAAAATGTGGTGCAGGCACGAAAGATGCTTTCTATTGAAATACATTAGATCGAAAGTCGTGCTGAGTGACACGAAAAAAAGGGAAATTCGTTTCCACGAACATGAATCAATAGATTAAATTTTTGTGACTGTGTCACGAACTGCCGTGAGACTGGTTTGTCATGTTCCCCTAAATACTGGTCACACACACACACACACACACACACACACACACACACACAATACTGGTCACACACAATACTGGTCACACACACACACACACAATACTGGTCTCACACACACACACACACACACACACACACACACACACACACACACACACACACACACACACACACAATACTGGTCACACACAATACTGGTCACACACACACACACACAATACTGGTCACACACACACACACACAATACTGGTCTCAGACACACACACACACACACGCACACACACGCACACACACGCACACAATACTGGTCACACACAATACTGGTCACACACACAATACTGGTCACACACACACACAATACTGGTCTCACACACACACAATACTGGTCTCACACACACACACACACAGACACACACACACACACAATACTGGTCACACACAATACTGGTCACACACAATACTGGTCACACACAATACTGGTCACACACACACACACACAATACTGGTCTCACACACACACACACACACACACACAATACTGGTCACACACAATACTGGTCACACACACACACACAATACTGGTCTCACACACACACACACACACACAATACTGGTCACACACAATACTGGTCACACACACACACACAATACTGGTCACACACACACACACACACACAATACTGGTCACACACAATACTGGTCACACACACACACACACACGCAATACTGGTCACACACACACAATACTGGTAACACACACATATAATACTGGTCACACACACACACAATACTGGTCACACACACACACAATACTGGTCACACACACACACACACAATACTGGTCACACACACACAATACTGGTCTCACACACACACACAATACTGGTCACACACACACACACACACACACACACACACACACACACACACACACACACACACACACACACACACACAATACTGGTCACACCCACACACACACAATACTGGTCTCACACACACACACACACACACACACACACACACACACACACACACACACACACACACACACAAAACAGGTCTCACACACACACACACACACACACACACACAATACTGGTCACACACACACACACACACACACACACACACACACACACACACACAATACTGGTCTCACACACACACACACACACACACACACACAATACTGGTCACACACACACACACACACACACACACACACACACACACACACACACACACACACACACACACACACACACACACACAATACTGGTCACACACACCTAGGCTGTATCACACACAGTATTTAAGGACTCAGCAAAAGTATTTGCTTCATTACAACCTACAGTATATCTAATTGTTGTTTATTGATAATCTTTTTAGTTTTGCTCTTGTTCTGATTCACATTGTTTGTTCATCATGTTGACCCCTGACCCTTGACAGTAGAATATATCAAAATTGCATTTGGATTATGTTTTTTCTTTGTTTGCACGATTTCATTAAATCTATATAAATAAAAAAAATAATATTAATAAAAAGATACAAAAATATCAGGCTCATTAAATATATAAGAAAATGCTACATAGCTAACAATAATTCAAGACCAAGCTAGCTTCTTAATTAAGCATAAACTTGATGAAAGCTCGTTAGCAAGTTAAACACTTGGCTTCCATTTGAACAAAGTAAAGGTACTCAGAAATGGCTAGTTAGACTACTGTTTAAGCTGTCGGTGAATTATGATCTGTGTGTGAGAACAATATGCTATAAATTGCACAGCAAAACCATGCAATGAATCCACAAAAGAAACAAAAAAAATGCAGATTTACAAGCATTGCACTTAAAAACAAGAGAAGAAATCTAACAAACGACAACCCAGTATAATATAAGCAGATGGATAACAAGCTAGACTCAGTGGAAAAGCCTTACAGCCCTGACAGAATACAACAGTGCCTATAATGATACAGTTGCAAGTTGAAGGCTATAGGAAAGAAACTTCTTGAAGAGGCTCATTGCGCTGATTGGGAGTCTTGCCAGACACAAGTGGCTGAAATTTTGACATATTTTTATAGCTTATCTTTTTCTGTTTAACATGCAGAGGTGTACAGAGGTGAAGTATTATCCAGTTTTTTTTTATAGGCTCTTTCAGTGTGAGAGTTTCAGTGTGTTGCAGTCTACGGTGCTGTAGAGCAGTGGTCCCCATCCCCCAGGCCGCGGACCGGTACCGGTCCATGGACCAAATGGTACAGGGCCACCCAAGAAACATTAAATTATTTCCATTTTATTTACTGTGGTGTATTTCTCTCGGGTTTGTGCGACTTTCCATGGACGAGAGGTTAACCGGGAGCTGAGAGACGTCACCTAAAGTCGCACCAATACCGCGCATGCGCAAAATATCATGATATCGGGCTGATTTATTTCTCCGACGTTTAGGTGACGTCTGGAGCTGAGCGGCTGCAAGTGGCAGTGGTGTTGTAGCTTTGGTGGAGAGAGAAGGTGTGTATCGCTCTTCTCTCTGTTCACCGGTACTTTGTCATGTTTAACAGTGCTTGGTGTACGTGTATATTGTGTTTGCTCAAATTTAACCCACAAATGAGCAAAAATGAGCACGAAACAGACGTCGTTAGAAAGTTAGAAACTCTGCCGGTGTTCTGGGTTAAAGTCATGGCGGAATACCCTGAGATTGTCACCACAGCACTTAAATCCCTATTGCCATTTCCGACATGCTATCTGTGTGAAACGGGGATTTCTGCAGTGACGGCAACCGAAACAACGGAATAAACTGGACATAAACAACACACTTCGGGTGTCATTGTCTCCTATTACCCCAGATGGAACCGTCTCGTTGTAAAGAAACAAGCTCAGGGTTCTCATTGATTTAGCGTTAAAGTGAGTTAAAAAGGCATGTTTAAAAACAATTAAATTAAAATTAATAATTTTAATTGAATTGTATATCCGCCACCCCCACCCCCCACCCCCAGCGGGCCGCGGTAAAATTATAAAACATTGACCGGTCTGCAGTGAAAAAAAGGTTGGGGAGCACTGCTGTAGAGGACTGTGGCGGACAGCATCAGGATGCGTTCGATAATTGCTAGTAAAATTGAGTTAGAATCTGTCTGAGGAAAGAACGTCTCTGTGGTGATAAACATCAATAGTTTTGAAAAACTTTGCTTTCTTGTAAATGTGTTATTTTTTTCCCACTCATAACTTGATTAAATTTGATTTTCTTTTTTTTTTTTTATTACATTTTTATTAAAAAACAACAAAAAACGCGTAGCACTTTAAGTAAAAAATGTGCTGTAATAAAGGTAAAGGGCAAAAATTAACCATATATGCTGTTTATATTGCAAGTAATTGGGATGAAGTAAACATCTGTAGAGTATTTTAACATCAAATTTTTGATTGTGTTGAATTAAAAACCAAAAAATGCAGCGGGTCAAACAGACCCACGAACACCGGCTGAGTAACAAAAATACAAACAGGTGTCAGACTGTGCTGGAGATGAGGTTGGTGTCACAGTATGTTACTGACTACATCCTTCTATCACTGTAGAGATTCATCATTGTGTAAAATCAGACCAGCGATGTAGCGGTCATCAACATATTAAACAATCTTATCTGCATTTCTCAAGACATTGCCCCAGTGACTCAGGAGCAGGATAAAGGACTTACTAAAGTATTGAAAACATTTTCAGTTAGCTTATTGCTGTCTAGTTTACCATCTGGCTTGGTACAGATATGCCAGTTAGAAAATAAAAAGCAATTGTTTTTTTTTTGCTATTTATCATTTTCTCAGTCAGTGACACAAATGCAAAGTTATTTTGTTGCTGAACTAAAAACTTTCAGCAGAATACGAATACAAAACAAGAACTTTCTATTCATTAGGCACTACATTTCATAACACTTCATTTTAAGGCACTACATTTATATTTATAGCATTTAGCAGACACCCTGACATCCATGTTCTTTGTATTCTCTTGAAAGAAGATGAAGAAGAAGAAGAAGAAGAAGAAGAAGAAGAAGAAGAAGAAGAAGAAGAAGAAGAAGAAAAAGAAGAAGCCTGTATTTGTTACATATACATTACAGCATTGTTAAGTTCTTTTTCTTTGCATTTACCAGGTTGGTTGGAAGCTGGGGTCAGAGTGCGGGGTCAGCCATGGAGCAGAAATTGGTAAGTGTCTCACTCAGGGGCTTAATAGTGACACCTACGTAGGAGTGCTGGTGATTGAACCTTCAATAACCCAGATCCTTAACCACTGTGCCACCACCATCAAAAACACTTTCTAAACATTGTTCACTAGTCAGGGACTAACAGTGCCATCAGCCTAATTACCCTGTTCAGTACAGCAGAAAAAGAAACCATTGACTCAGCTGTTTGAACAAACAAGGGAAGGCTCTTCCAAAAATCTGGGAGCTAGGACAAAAGTGTCTTGATGCCTATTTTACTTGCACCCTGGGAAGTGGGTCCAACTGAGCAGCTCAAGAGGTTAGGAGAGAGTGTGTTGCAAAGCCCAGTAGATGGGTCTGGTCTGATTTTGCCTTTGGAATCTGATACAAACAGTTATAGGAAACTGGGGAAGGTAAAGCATTAGGGTAGAGTGGAAGAATTTGGGGAGGTTTTGGGGAAGTCATGCAAATGGATTCTGTATCAGATGGCATATGGAGGAAGACCTGCAAGGAGTGTGTTGCAGTGATCCAGTCTGTAAATTACATGGGATTGAACAAGCACTTGATTGGCCCCTGTGGATAGATCAAAATCTGCAAGCACCTTATGTGAAGCAAGAAAGATAGTTACAGTATCTGTGTGAAATGACAGATGGTGAGATCTTCATGTCAAGATATTGTGAGAGTTTCAGAGCTTTGCAAGATCACAAGATCTTGATATGGTTCTCCAGTGAGGTACACTAGCTCAGTCTAATTGGTATTTAGCCTCTGCTGGTGATCTGCCCTAAGAAGGCGCCGGCCAGCTATGCTGAGATCTATGCATCTTTGATTGGGCTACTGATCGGATGGTTGTGAGTTCAAATTCCAGGACCAGCAACCTACGGTGGCCGAGAAATGCAAAACAAATTAACAAATCTGAAAACACATTAGCAAATCCGAAAACAAATGAACAAATCCGAAAACACAACGACAAGTCAGACAACCCGGAAATGGTAAGTATCGTTTATGAATGGAAACTTACCGATCGTTGGACATGACACCTGTCACTCAAGATATACAAGTGAATGAATGGTGTTTCGTCCAATGATCGGTAAGTTTCCATTCACAAATTATACCTACCGCTTCTGGGTTGTCTGACTTGTCATTGTTGTGTTTTCGGATTTGTTAATTTGTTTTCTTATTTGTTAATGTGTTTTGTACTTCTCGGCCACCGTAGCAACCTGAGTCTGCCAGGCTCTATAAAAAGAGTATTTATTGTATTTAATAAATACAAGTTGCTCTGGATAAGAGGGTCTACCAAGTGCCAAAAAATGTAAATGAGTGACACCAGCATAGCAGTGGTATTATAACCTATGTGAGGATATGATTGCACCAAGAGAGTATATTTACAAGGGGAACAAAAGAGGCCCCAGCACTGAGCTTAGCATGACACCATTGGAAAGTCTGCATGGGGCAGATGTGGATCCCTTCCTTGTCTTCTGATATGACCATCTATCCAAGTAAGAAACATACTTTTTCCATGCTGTGGCAGGAATTTGAAGACTCATGAGGAAGAAAAAGAGAGTGATTGATTGTATTAAAGCTGCTAAAAGGTCAAGGAAGATGATTGATGGCATATAAACTGTAAGGGTTCCCACAGAGGAACGCTGCAAGGGTGTTAAAGATCGTATAGCACTGTTTGTATTGATTGCTTTTCTAAAAGACACCTCTTCAATAAAATGATCAAATGTACTAGGGCATTTGGGCACTAGTGCCTTAGAGCAAGATCAGAACAGGTAATATGTAGGACAAATGTTCTAGTATTCAATTCAATTCAAGTTTATTTGTATGGCGCTTTTTACAATTGACATCGTCTCAAAGCGGCTTTACAGAACATAAACATAGAACAAAAGATTATTATAAATAATAATATAAAGATTAATAGAATACAAAATTCAAGATTAATATTAGATAGATTTAGTTCACAAAGTGTTTGTATTTATCCCCAATGAGCAAGTCTGAGGTGACTCAGGTGACTGTGGGGAGGAAAAACTCCCTTAGACGGTAAAGGAAGAAAACCTTAAGAGGAACCAAACTCAAAGGTGAACCTCATCCTCATGTGGGTGACACTGGAAGGTGTGATTATAAATATACAGTCAAACAGATGTTGTATAGATGTAAAAGATCACATGGAGTTTATGTCTCTATAGTATCACAGAGTCTAACTGGAGCTGATAAATCTCTAGATGCCTCAGGATCCTCAGAGTCGGCTTCATTTCAGTGGAGGTCCAAAATTTTAGTCGCACGGAAGACGATCGGAGCTGGTTGTCAGGACAGCCCGGACTTTGGCCATGTACCTTTTGCTTACGTTCTGTTTTCACGTGTCTGCCCCGCTCTTGTCTTTTCCTCCCAGCCTCTGCACACCTGTCCCTCATGTGTCATGATTATTAGTACTATTTATTTGTGCAGTGCAGAATCCTATTGTCTTCATGTCTGGTTTTGTCTTTGTCCTGTTTCGTGTTTTGTTTTGTTAATAAATCCCCGTTTATTTTAGCTATCCTGCAGTTGAGTCAGTTTTTTTTTTTTTACCTCGCGTAACTGACACTGGTATAATTTCTGGAGGCTTTGGGATGGGTAGAAAGAGAGAAGCAGTGGAGAGGGATTAACATATCTGCTGTTAATAATATTTGCAAGTCTGATGTAATTAGACTTTTTAATCTACATTTAAACTGGGAAAGTGTGTCTGAGCACCGAACACTATCAGGAAGACTATTCCAAAGTTTGGGAGCTAAGTAAGAAAACACTTTACCATCTTTAGTAGACTTAGATATTCTGAGTTCTCAGAGAGCGTGAAGGATTGTAACGTGTTAGAAGACTAGTTAGATACATGGGAGCTAAACCATTAAGAGCCTTGTACGTAAGTAGCAGTAGTTTGTAATCAATTTTAAACTTAACAGGTAGCCAGTGTAGAGATGATAAAATTGGGGTTATATGGTCATACTTTCTTGTCCTAGTGAGAACTCTGGCAGCTGCATTTTGGACTAACTCTAGCCTATTTATTAAAGATGCAGGACAACCAGCTAGTAATGCATTACAATAGTCCAGTCTAGTAGGGCAGTCGGGGCCTAATGGGGGCAGTCGTGGCCTAATGGAGACAGTCGTGGCCTAATGGGGACAGTCGTGGCCTAATGGGGGCAGTCGTGGCCTAATGGTTAGAGAGTCTGATTCGTAACCCAAGGTTGTGGGTTCGAGTCTCGGGCCGGCCACGACTGAGGTGCCCTTGAGCAAGGCACCGAACCCCCCAACTGCTCCCCGGGCGCCGCAGCATAAATGGCTGCCCACTGCTCCGGGTGTGTGTTCACGGTGTGTGTGTGTGTGTGTGTGTGTGTGTGTGTGTGTGTGTGTGTGTGTGTGTGTGTGTGTGTGTGTGTGTGTGCACTTTGGATGGGTTAAAATGCAGAGAACAAATTCTGAGTATGGGTCACCATACTTAGCCGTATGTCACGTCACTTAGTATTGAAATATTCCAAGGTGAAAGAATAAATAATTGAGGAAATCAGGGTGAAAAAGTAATGGAACAGTTTATTCTTGAAAAAAGACAAAATAATAATAATCCTGTTTTCTTCAGATTAAGCATGCTTCATAAAAAATCATGAACATTGCAGGTGCACCGTTCGGGCTTTGTCCTCTAAATATAATAGCTGATAATAATAGCAGTGTCATTTTACACAAACTGCAATACAAATGATTGTGATTCAGTTCTAATACACAAAAATGGATAGGTGATTTAGGAAGAATACCACAGGATTAACGGATCGCCTTTGTGCTGCGGGCTGGGGGAAAAATCTGAGATATAAATATCAGGCAGGTGTTCAAAATCAATATCCCTGATAGCAGATAATCTGTCAACAGACCGAGTTCGCACTTTAATAGGTATGGCAGGTTGGAGCAAATGGATTTATTTGACACAAACTATAACTTTAGTCCGGTTTGTGATTAACTCGATGTCTCATATACATCCATCTATGTTCTGTGCTGAAGCATCTCATACAGTATTTTAGCACATACAGTATAATATACAGAAATTGCCGTGATCTAAAGATTAGCCATGTCTCTTTACATAAATTTGAATGAATAATAAGGAGCACTTTGAACTCCAGAGTTATGAGTTATGATGCTTTTTGCTTTAAAATTGAGGCATATGCACAAGTTCCCAGTGTAAAAAAATATGCAAATGCGTATAAATAAAAGATTTAGCTATATTTTTGCATGGTACTGTATAAACTCTGTTTCAACCTTACACCCAAGTCGGATGTCATGCAGATTAGCCGGCTAAAGCGCTGCAGAGAAGAAGAGAAGAAGAGAAGAAGAGTAAAGTTGAATGGATGCTACACACAGACTAATTTTTTGGAACTGAGACAAAAACTGCAAAGATATAAAGAAACATAACACAATCCCTGCAGATGCACACCTCCTATTATGTTTCTTTGCATTATAGCTCCAGGTCTCTTTCCAGAAAAAAAAAACAATGCCTGTTGCCTGTGTCTCCCTGACCAATGCTTTCTCTACAGTTTTCTTTCATTTCATATTTCTTTATGTAAGATATAGTGCCAAAACAACCAACACAGCTACTTGCCCAGACTCTATCTTGAGAAATGTTTCTTCAGGGAGAAAGATTCTGTAGTGTGTCAGCTTCATCTTCAATGACTTATGTAATATGCACATCTATACAGCCATGAAACTACAGATAATAAGAGATAAAGGTATTTTACAGAAAGTATTTGAAATGAAAAATAAAAGTAGTGCAACGTCCATTTCTTTGACACGGCTTTTTATACTACGGTGTTCACCTGTTCCATGTTAGTCAGTTCATTTGTCTATGTACAGTATATGCAGGTGTTTCACTGTATGGTCATAAAGTCTTATGTCAAAGTTAAGCATGAGATTCTCTGATACTTGTCTGGAGATCGGAGGATTATGGGATGAGGCATAAAAGCCTGATGCAATGAAAAATGTGTATGGTTAAAACCAGTGCGGTTACTGGACAGGAAACCAACTCAGCCATTGAGGGCTTAACTCTTAGTGCCCAACTTAAAACCTGTGCCAGACTAATAAAATATGCGGATCAGCCCCAAGCACTGAGCATCTGATGGACAACAACAATGAAATATTAGTATTATATGCAAAATATATATATATATATATATATATATATATATATATATATATATATATATATATATATATATATATATATATATATATAATATAGAGTAGATTTCCTGAGGGTTCTCCAGCTTCCCAGTCCAAAGATATACCTTATTGTGTGTGTGTTTAATAAATAGTTATATTAGCTAATTTATATTTAACTATCATTATTAGCTACTTACTCTTAACCCTTGTATGTTTTTGTTACTCAGCCGGTGTTCGTGGGTCTGTTTGACCCGATGCATTTTTAGGTTTTTAATTCAACACAATCAAAAATTTGATGTTAAAATACTCTACAGATGTTTACTTCATCCCAATTACAAGCAATATAAACAGCACATATGGTTAATATTTGCCCTTTACCTTTATTACAGCACATTTTTACTTAAAGTGCTACGCGTTTTTTGTTGTTTTTTAATAAAATGTAATAAAAAAAAAGAAAATCAAATCTAATCAAGTTCATTCATTCATTCATTCATTCATTCATTTCTTACCGCTTATACGGACTTCTCGGGTCACGGGGAGCCTGTGCCTATCTCAGGCGTCTTTGGGCACACACACTCTCATTCACTCACACACTCACACACTACGGACAATTTTCCAGAGATGCCAATCAACCTACCATGCATGTCTTTGGACCGGGGGAGGAAACCGGAATACTCGGAGGAAACCCCCGAGGCACGGGGAGAACATGCAAACTCCACACACACACACAAGGAGGAGGCGGGAATCGAACCCCCAACCCTGGAGGTGTGAGGCAAATGTGCTAACCACTAAGCCACCGTGCCCCCCTATTTAATCAAGTTATGAGTGGGAAAAACAACAAATTTACAAGGAAGCAAAGTTTTTCAAATCTATTGATGTTAATGAATATGCGTCCCACAGACCCGAATATCATATAAGGGTTAAGGCTTTGGGACATTGAAGGAGGATCTGGGTTCAAGCTCCATCACTGCCAAGCTACCACTCTAAGGCCCTTTAGAAGACCCTTAAACCTCTCTGCTCCAGGGGCGCTGTATCATGGCTGATGCTGCGCTCTGACCCCAGCCTCCAAAGCTGAGATATGCGAAGGAAGAATTTTGCTGTAATGCATATGTGACAAAATAAAGGCTTCTATTACAGTATATAATATATAGAAGGCATCCTACTCCATTCCATCCACCCAAACCATTCCTCGATGTGGGTGAGATTTTCAGTTATTAAGCTTTAACAAGAACCTCTTCCATATCCTTCTCAATAGATTCCTCTGAAGCTGCAGGCTGTGCTCACAAATCATCATTAGTGCTTATTGGAACACTTGCTCATGTCTGCCGTTTGGCCAAAATCGTGCATATTTCAAGAAGTATGGATTTGTACAACCTTCAGAAGGGAAAAATTACTTAAAAGTGCTCTCATGCATGATATTGTGCTAGATTTATAATGCAAGAAAACTTTTCAGAAGCTGTTTAATTTATATTCCGCGTTTGAGCTATCGCGCTCTTGAGAATTTAATCTCGGGAAAAAATAAAAAGGGAACAGAGTTCTATTTAAAATCAAAGTTGGTCATATCAAGACTTGATTTGTAAACACGAACGCCGTCGTGCTGGGTAGCGGCATATGCCCTCTGATATATCAAAACCATATTTGTTCTCTCAGCAGATGTGTTCTCTCAAACAGCAGCAGTCATTAGGAATTAATGCATCCATCAGCAGTGTATCAGGAATTAGCCATGCGTACGATATGCTCGGCTTTGCTGCTTTCAGCGCAGAGAGACGGAGTTCAACAAAACTGAGGAAAGAAGCATGGAATCATCAAAAGAAAGTGCAAGCTAGTAAACTTGAGGTCTGGTTCACAAGACTTGGAAAATTGCTGAACATCTCTTTGATTTGATTGTAACATGATGGATTCACATTAAATAATTTCACCTCGATAAACATCCTGCCATTTTACTATTTCCCTTTTATCCTTTAACATATAATTATAGGGACCCTGGAGTTTATCCCAGGAGGGCTTGGGGTACAAGATGACAGGGATGTGGTAGCTCAGTGGTTAAGGTGTTGGGCTACTGATTGGAAGGTCATGGGTTCGAACACCAGGTCCACCAAGCTGAGGTCCCCTGAGCAAGGCCCTTAACCCTCAGTTACTCAGTTGTAAGTCACTCTGGATAAGGGTGTCTGCTAAATGCCGTAATTGTAAATGATGGACCCTCTGGACGAGGTGCAAACCTCTCACAGGACACAATAGTACTTGAATGATATTTGCAATATAGAGACGAGTCTTTGAATCTCAGAGGAAACCCCCAAAAAACAGGGAGAACGTGCAGGTTATTCCATACAAACAGGGTCGAGTCCGAGATCACCCCCCAACCTCAGAGGTTATACACTAATGCTAAGCCACGACTCCACACCCACCAAATTGACATGAAGTCACAAATAGGGGGCTCCTCCAAAATTTCCTCTGGTGATCACACCCACATCCAGGTCACTAATACTAATTATGAAGCCTTGCTGTTACCTCGTGTTGTGGGTAAGCGCTGATTTGACATTATCCCTTTGATTTTACTCGGACCTTGATAAATGCTTAGAATATAACTTTTAGATTTATGACTAAGGTATTAAATAATCTCTGAAAACAGGTCTCACACTCCATCCCAGTCTCCGTTTATAGCAGTCCTATCTAAATGTATGCATTTAAACAGAGAGCATTGATGTAAACTGTTGTTGCCATAGCTTCAGCACAATCCATCATAGATATATATCTTTCAATTCGGTCACAAATTATAAAATATTATATAATGTACCTCCAGAATAACATCCTCTTTTGTAATATTAATCTATTTGATTATATATATATATGTGTGTGTGTGTGTGTGTGTGTGTGTGTGTGTGTGTGTGTGTGTGTGTGTGTGTGTGTGTGTGTGCACATAAAATGGGGTGTGCTAAGACCACAGAATTTCTGCTTACGAGAGAACAAGCAGCAGCAGATTTATTCCTGAGGCACTGAGGAGAAAAGAAACAAATCAACACAATTTACCCCAGAGAACCCGCAAGTGCAAGTAATACTCTCACAAGGGAGCAAGACAGATGGAGAAAAAACCCTTTTCAGCTACTTTCTTCTGTTTAAGATAATTTTTGTTCATCGGCTCACTGAATTTATGTTCTTTTAAGATCACTGACTACAATAAATCCTTTGACCTGCTTGAATAGAGTTTGTTTTGCAGAGTGAGTTGATGTCAAAATCCAAGGAAAGCCAGTGTACTTACTATAAGCTCCTTTGAGATCTTATTACAGTTTTGGGATAGCTAATGGCAGTAGAGTTTCCTTTTTAAGTGGATATTGTTTGGATATCTTTTTGGAGAGACGGAAAGTAGAGATATTCATTCATTCATTTTCTAGCGCTTATCTGAACTTCTCGGGTCACGGGGAGCCTGTGCCTATCTCAGGCGTCATTGGGCATCGAGGCAGGATACACCCTGGATGGAGTGCCAACCCATCACAGGGCACACACACACACACTCTCTCATTCACTCTCACACTCACACACTACAGACAATTTTCCAGAGATTCCAATCAACCTACCATGCATGTCTTTGGACTGGGGGAGGAAACCGGAGTACCCAGAGGAAACCCCCGAGGCACGGGGAGAACATGCAAACTCTACACACACAAGGTGGAGGTGGGAATCGAACCCCAAACCCTGGAGGTGTGAGGCGAATGTGCTAACCACTAACCCACCGTGCCCCCAGAGTAGAGACACTGTGTTCCATAACCTGCCTATCGTGTCCTTGTTAGCGCATAACCTTGGTCCAATTGGGTACAGGTCATCTGTACTAATCACCTCAAAGACAAAATCCTTTTTCATCCATAACTTTCAGACAAAGTGACCACCTACACACCAGTCAGTTCTTTTTTAACATTCATCTTTGGAGGGTAAAGGCTACTTCCTCCAAGACGCATTACATAGGGGAATAAGTTTCAATCCACCCTCTTCTACACATTCTTGGACATGTCCAATTTTTATCCATTTCTAAAACAAAATTAACCATCGGTCCTTTGTTTCAATCTCGGGTCATGTTTGCTAATCCAAGCTAATCATTTTATAAGTATAATTGATTATTAGTAGAAGCCTTTTCAGTTATTCTAGCACTGCCTAAAACTGTCGTACCTTTTAACCCTGCAATAAAAGTGGCCATCTTTAATTTAGCATCAGGAGTTGAGGGTTTTATTTACAGGCTCAATATAAATGTTTTTTTCATGGTAAGAACTCATTGTACCGATCTGTGAAATACTCACTTCATAGAGTGTTGCAAATTGGTTCTAACCAGAACAGAAAAAGGACTGCGTGGGCAAAGTGCAGAACTGGAAAACTTCCAAACTGATCTCAAACTTTTGAACAGTAGTTTTTACCTTAGGCCCTGTTCACACTGCAGGTAAAAGTGGCCCAAATCCGATTTTTTTTGGGGTCAAGTGACCAGGTCAGACTTCTTCAGGAGTAGTGTGAACACTCAAATCTGGCCCAGATCTGATTTTTTCAAATCACATTCAGACCACTTCCATATGTGGTCCTGAATCAGACCCAAATCTGATTTTTTCCAATGTGGCCACAGTGTGAACAGAAAGGCGGATTTGATGCGACTTTTACGTCAATCTACATCGACATTCGTCACAATTATGCGCCGGCGAAGGCTTTTTTTTTTTTTGCGCCGGCGAAAACGTGACAGAAACGTGACTGGTAATGTGTGTGTGTTAATAGTGTTATATAAAGTGGTTACATGAACCAGCTCATAATGTTCGCGTTGAATGCATTACATAATATGTTTGCTTGCATCAGATGATACAATACTACCTCCGTAACCTCGCCAACTTTTTAGCGTGACGGCGTGCTGCGTGTGACGTCATCGTTATCGTTCGTTTGCGCATGCGGGTCAGTTCGAAACAGCAAACTGTTCACACTGGTATCTGATATAGGCCACATTTTAAAAGGTAATGTCAACAAAAAAAATCTGAGCAAAATATCCGAATTGAGCGTTAAGACTTGCAGTGTGAATGTGGCCTTATAGACACCCAGGATTGCATAATGTCATTATGAGTTATGCTATTAGGACTTTCCCTCCCTCCAACAAAGACAGTTTTAATTCCCCATCTTGGACGACCATATGTCACAACCTGAAGTGGATGGAGACAGACCTGTATGCAGGATAGCTTCAAAGGAAAGGGGTTTAATAAATAATAAAGACAACGACATAAAGACGATAACAAAAGCAATACAAATGAAGACACGTAACAAAAGACTAGACATGACGAGGGGAAACGTAACTAATGATTCCGCGCTGCACTCGGCAACGCGGCTCACTTAAATATAAAAAGACACGATGAAACAATAAGGAACAGGTGTGAAGACAGGGAGGGGCAGACGAAGGCGGGGCAGACACGTGACGAAGATGATAAACAAAAACAGCACATGGCCAAAAGTCCCGGTTGAGTCTTGACACCATACCATTGATGGGACGTGCTGTGGCAGCTTAGTGGTTAAGGTGTTGGGCCACCAATCGGAAGGTTGTGAGTTTAATTCCTACATCCACCAAGCTGCCACTGCTGGGGCGTCTGCTAAATGCTGTAAATGTAAATGATGGGATTCAAATCACAGGTTTATAGTATTGTGTTTGATGTAATATGATTTTCAGTCTAAAATAATTTAGATCTTATAGACTTATGCCTGATGCTCAAAATGAAAAAAGTACAAATGTTGATACTCTATAGAATGTACAGTATAGTATTCTGTTAGAAAAAGTGGTAGCTCAGTGGTTAAGGTGTTGGCCTACCGAATGGAACGTCCCGAGTTCAGATCCCTAGCTGCCACTCCTGGGCCCCAGAGCAAGGCCCTCAATTCTCAGTTGATTTGAATAAAGGCATCTGCCGAATGCTGTACATGTGATTTTAAACATTTATGGAAGGCTTCTCCAGTGTTAGAGCTTTGAAAGGTTGTTCAACCAGAAATATTTATAAAAGCCATTTTGACATTTTTTTGAACTTACCATACCACACATGAACAATTTAAGAAGAAGAAGAAGAAGAAGCCTTTATTTTGTCACAGGTACATTACAGCACAGTGAAAGTCTTTTTTTTTTGCATATCCATGCTTTAGAGGTTGGGGTCAGAGCACAGGGTCAGCCACGATGCAGCACCCCTGGAGCAGAGAGGGTTAAGAGCGATGCTCAAGGGCCCAACAGTGGCAGCTTGGCAGTTCTGTCTGATCATAAATATGTTATACACAGAATAACCTGAATTCCACTAAAGCAACATCTGGTTACCTGACATCTGCTTTCTGGCAGTTGAACAGCATACAGAATAAGAAAGATAAGCTATTAATCAACATAATATCCTTACTCTTGGATTGTGAGGTTCATTCTAATCTATTTTCTTAACTAGTAAACGTGCATCAAACCGAAGGTGAGTAATGAGACTATAGCTTGAAATGACAAGCAATTAAATAGATAATTTGATATCAAGCGAAATGAATACATGAATGGCATATCATGAAATAAGTCGTTCATTTAAAATAATGAGACTGTAATTCATTTATTTATTTATTATTCTGCATTATTATAAGGTTACTGAAGGCCTCAGACTGTTGGACACTACTGTATTTCTGGAGTTCTGGTCAAATCCATGTGATTGCAGAACATGTCTGGACAATGATGATCCCCATCCATCAGGAGACTCCAAAAGGGAGGCTGAATTGTTTCAGAGATGAAAAACCGCCAATGTACTAGTTTTGCAAAAGGAAAATGACCTGTCTTGGAGAAAATAGAAGAAGAAAAAAAATACAGCAGGATATATTGCTGAGGTTAAATGGAAGCATGCTTGAGTGGATGGACCTGCAGTCAGGGGTATCATGCTTTAGACACTGACTCGGATTGCTCCTGGGATCATGTCCGACGATCGCGAGGCACTCGTTCCTCACCGGTGCTGAAGAACCATAAATGTGTCTTCGGTTTGTAAATCGTATAGACTACGAATACTCACGTCAGTACAGCACACATCTAATAGAGAAAAGATAAGAAAGAACGCATGGATCTTCTGATGTTATTCATTTTCAGATGTGAAAGAAAGGAAAGAGGTCATCATTTAAATTTGGTGAATATGATTCTTAATTTGGTAGAAAAATCGAAATGTTCTCTACTCATCACGGACATTGTCACGGTTAGGCACGGTGAGACAAAGGCTAGTGAGGATCCAATGCAGTTTAAAGTTCCAAAATCCAAAGCACAAATGAACAGGCAGGCAACACAAGGAACAAAACAGGAAACAGGAACATGGACATGAACACACCCCATACCAACAACGACTAACACCAGGGACGTGAACAAACAGAGTAAATGTAGTAAACAGGAACCAATCACAAAGCGGAGACAATCGGAGACAAAGACAAAACACTTGGGGAAGAGATTGAGTGCAATTAGTGTCCATGGTAACAAATGAGTGGGTGGGGCCAACAATTAACAGCAGGGCAAGACAGCAGACAGAAAGAGGGCAAAAACACAGACAGACTCATTACTGACATTCTCTCTAATGGAGGCTCCTTCATATTTGATCTAAATTGATGAAATTTGGAAAGGATTGTACTGTAGCTTTCTAGCATAATATAGGTGTTATACATGGCTTTATCTGTTATACATGGCTTTATCCTTGTGATTCCTTTCTTCGATTCAGGATTCAAGATTTTTATTTGTTACATACATGTATACAGAGATATAACACTAGAGAATGAAAACTCCTCTGTAGACTGAACATGAATAAATGAAACTAATAAAGAACAGGAGGAGTTTAAGAAGTAATAAACAACTCGTTCCAGTGTTGTTGTACTTCACCTGTTACAAATACTGTAGTCGGTGAGCCCGAGCTCCAATGTTGATTAAAATGGACTAATTTACTTTTCAGACAAAATTAAAACAGGGACAAATACAGAATTTGAATGACAGTCTACCTGTTTATAAACCTGCCTAATGTGGCGCTTCCCCAATTTCCAATCCTGCTTAGAGCTTATTATCTTCTGGCAGACAGCTGGACTGCACCTGCCAGATGTTGGCAATTACATGGAATTGTTTAAAAACCTTAAAACCGAGCTCTGAGGTGCCAGGAGCTGTACTGTCCTACATATCGGAACCGGATCTATCGTCCATTGCTGTCGTTTTTGCCTAGAGCTCTTAATTTAGAAATATAACTTCGTAGAATTTTATACAAATATATATATATGAGCTGTTGATCTCCTGAATAAAACCAGACTGGATTTGAATTGTCTGGATAAATTCCAGTAGTTTCAATATTTTTTATTATTTTTTTTTAACAAAGACTTCATACTGTACATTGACAATTTATCAGTGTTAATCCTGTACAATCCTTTTATATTATTTATGTCATATCTATAACTAACAGTCTAAGGAGGCACTTTTTTCCCCTCAGGCCATCAAATAAAAGTGACATGACATACGGCTAAGTACGGTGACCTATACTCAGAATTCTTTCTCTGCATTTAACCCATCAAAAGTGCACAAACACAGCAGTGAACACACACACACACACTTACACACACACCGGTGCCTTGCTCAAGGGCACCTCAGTCATGGTCTTGCCGGCCCGAGACTCAAACCCACAACCTTAGGATTAGAAGTCAAACTCTCTAACCATTACGATTCCATAACCGACTCATTCACCATTCGCTTCATTGTAATTCTGAAATATTTCCACATCCTGTACTGTTACTACATGTATATACAGTACAGTATGTATATAACACACATCATATACGCTACATGTCTCATGTAAAAATATCGCACCTCACGTTCTAGTACCTCCTCTTATTCCTTTAAACTTAGTTTGTTTATACAGTCTCATTGAATTAGCCAGATTTCATTTAAACACAAGGTAAATATCTCCATTGTGAGTCTTCCCTTTGATTCATTTGACTCCTCGTGTGTTGCGTATTCTCTGTTCTGTATGTCGATACCAAGCCTTTTTGTGCTCGTTCACAGTTTCTGCTTTCTGATTTTTTCTCCTATCTCTGTTTGGATCTCACCTGCCCTTATATTCTTTGTTTGCCCATCACCTGATCCCTGCCTGTTCTCAGATTACGATCTACTGCTATTATTTATTATTATATATTATTTACCTGCACTTGAATCCTCCTAAGTGAGTCTGTGTGCTAACATTTCTTTCTATCTGATGTATATCATCTCAAATGTTTATCGGTGTAAAAGTTGACCTTTTCTGTCTTGTAATCAGGCTAAACAGAGCAGATTTCCTGACTGTACTCGGGCTCACAGTCTCCTGATTCTTCTGGTGAAACTGCAGTATATTTGATCATCCAGGCATCTTTTCAGGAATCAGGTGCCTCAAGGGGAACAAAATCCACACCCAAATGCAGGGATATATGACAAGCTATAACAACCAAAGAGATACAGTAAAACAGAGACCACCAGGTAACAATGACAAGTATAAATCGGGGAGGTAATTATGAGGGACAGATATTCGGCAGCAGGAACACATATCTAACACGTGTAGGGCAAACAAAACACATAGCAACGGGTGAGAACAAACCAGGGGGCGTTCCAGCAGCGAATTAACCAAGCCCTACCATCTACATATCTACCAGCTCCAGTTAGAAGTTAGACTCTGCTATATTAAAAAGATGTGAACCCCATGTGGTCTTTTGCATCTATACAACATCTGTTTGACTGTATTTTTATAATCACACCTTCCAGTGTCACCCATATGAGGATGAGGTTACCCTTTGAGTCTGGTTCCTCTCAAGGTTTCTTCCTTTACCGTCTAGAATAGAATAGAACGGGCGGCATAGAAGCCTTTATTATTGCCACATATACCTTACAGCACAGTGGAATTCTTTTCTTCTCATAACCCAACTGAGTAGGTTGGGGTCAGAGTGCAGGGGCAGCTATGATACAGCACCCCTGGAGCAGAGAGGGTTAAGGGCCTTGCTCAAGGGCAGCTTGGCTGTGAACCCCGATCCTCCGATCAACACCCCAGAGTCTTACAGTTGAGCCACCACTGTCTAAGGGAGTTTTCACCTCAGACTTGCTCATTGGGGATAAATACAAACACATTGTGAACTAAATCCATCTAATATTAATCTTGAATTTTGTATTCTATTAATCTTTCTATTATTCTTTATAATAACCTTTTGTTCTATGTTTATGCTCTGTAAAGCCACTTTGAGATGATGTCGATTGTAAAAAGCGCCATACAAATAAACTTGAATTAAATTGAATTGAATATTTCTCAAACACACTTAAAAACTCAACAACTCATGCCCCAAAAACTAAGAAACCAAGCGCAATGAGATTAACACTAATTCCTACTTCCTGAATGAAATTGTCTCCTGAGGTAACGGAGATGAAAATGAACTTTCTGAGGATGCAGAACAGACATTTCCAGAACTTTCTTTTTGTGATTTGTTGTTGAGAGAGCGCACCTGTTCATTAGTACAATGTTCTTCATGCACAAACACTCAGGAAACATTATGATGTGTGTGTGTGTGTGTGTGTGTGTGTGTGTGTGTGTGTGTGTGTGTGTGTGTGTGTTTTTCAGCCCTTGGTTCCCTCACTGTATGTAATTTACCTGCTCAGGCTCTTGCACCATTTGTGTTTTAAGAGGTTTTTCAGAGGAAAGTGGAGCGACTGAAGCAGTCACTCACAGGAGCAGATGAAGTTCACCACTAATTTTTTTTCGAAACAGAGTGAGAGGATGCATAGGGATTTAAGAGGGATTACACAAGTCTGTATGTCACGTATTAATGTAAGAGCCCTTAATTCAATCTGCTCCACGCACTGAAACAGAGAAACTCGGCATTTCAGTATCACACGAGTGGCACAGAAGGGACGAGTGTCAAGCAGGACACTTTTTTTTAAACACTTCTCTTAGAAGCCAGAATAATGATGAATAACTAAACTGAATTTAGTTTTGATCTGGACTTTATACACACTTTGGATGCTGTGTTTTTTTTTTTTGTTGTTGTTTGTTTTGTTGTTTTTTTTTACGCAAAGTGAACCTTTGCATTTTTAATCATTTCTTTTTCTTCATTTATTTATTTCATTTATCATTTTAACACATGATTTATCAAATTTCACTTCTATCTATCTATTCTATTTTTTTTACTTCTGAATTCTTTGCTTAATTTTTTTTACATTATTTTTTAAATATACTTATTTTCACATGATTTAATGCAGAACTATAGTTTACATATACTTATCATTTTATCATTGATTTCTTTGAATATATTTTCAATTTATTTATTTAAGAAATTGATCTAACGTTGGACTAGTTTGTGTTATTTTTTTATGCTTGATACATTTATTTTCAGTTTCTTTTATCATGATTTTTTTAAATTCATTATTTATTATAATAATAATAATAATAATAATAATAATAATAATAATAATAATAATAATAATAATAATAATAATAATAATAATGTGAAAGAGAAGAGTGGAAAAATGTTTGAGGGAATCAACTTTTTTCTTCTGCAATTTATTTATTAATTTTGTGTGTGTGTGTGTGTGTGTGTGTGTGTGTGTGTGTGTGTGTGTGTGTGTGTGTGTGTGTGTGTGTGTGTGTGTGTGACTAACACAGTGAGGTGGTGTGTTAGTATTTCAGACCAGTGATTACAATGATGGAGCTCAAGGATTACAATCATTGTTGCTGAGGGAAATTACATCCCTTAACACACACAATCAAATCAGGGATCTTTATTAGAATAATTAACAGTAATTGTGGGTAATGTTTGCATTAAGGATTGTTAGAAAAGAACACTTTCCTATACATTTCCTCCATAAAACTTCATTTCTCTCTCTCTCTCTCTCTCTCTCTCTCTCTCTCTCTCTCTCTCTCTCTCTCTTTCTCTCTCTCTCTTTTCTCATCCCTAGTGTCCTTGCTCTATTAGAGGTTCAATTACATGCTGCAGCATCAGCAAATCTTCTCACTGTTCTCTCCCAGATCCAGTGTCTACTGACTCGAGCTGCTGTGTCTCAACCACATAGAAATAATACATTAATTCACAAAATATAATATTTAAATAAAGGCAACCATGAATTGAATATTTCTTCCTAAAGGTGGATAATAATAATAATAATAATAATAATAATAATAATAATAATACTCATCATCATCATCATCATCATCATCATCATTTTTCAATAATTGAGGGTTAAGGGCCTTGCTCAGGGGCCCAACAGTGGCAGCTTGGTGGACTTGGGATTGAACTCACCACCTTCCAATTGGTAGCCCAACACCTTAACCACTAGGCTACCACGTGTATTACTTGCTAATTAATTAATTAATTAATACAGTCAATGTGTATTAAGATACAATAATGAACCATGGCAACGTGAAAAAATTATGATTTATAACCTAAACCATAATGAGTTATAACCTACACCATAAGATTTAACCTACAATATGATTAGTTATAACCTAAACAGGATGAGTTATAACCTTCAAAATCATGAGTTATAATCTACACCACAATAAGCTATAACCATACACGATGATAAGTTATAATATGCAACATGATGAGTTATAACCTATACAATCACGAGGTACTGTATAACCTACACAATCATGAGATATAACCTACAACATGATGAGCTGTAACCTACAACATGATGAGTTATAACCTATAGCTTGATGAGTTACAGTATATCTCATGTTCAGTCCGGTCCTGTTTCGGTTTGGGATGATCATGAGTTATAATTCACATAATTGTGAAGGTTATAACTCAACATGATGTAGGTTAATAACCTACACAATCATGAATTATAACCTTCACAATCATGAGTTATAACCTACAACATGATGAGTTATAACCTATACCATGATGAGTTATACTGTAAACTACAACATGATGAGTTATAACCTACAACATGATGAGTTATAACCTACACCATGATGAGTTATACTGTAACCTACAACATGATGAGTTATAACCTACAACATGATGAGTTATAACCTACAACATGACGAGTTATAACCTACACCATGATGAGTTATACTGTAAACTACAACATGATGAGTTATAACCTACAACATGATGAGTTATAACCTATAACATGATGAGTTATACTGTAACCTACAACATGATGAGTTATAACCTACAACATGATGAGTTATAACCTATACCATGATGAGTTATACTGTAAACTACAACATGATGAGTTATAACCTACAACATGATGAGTTATAACCTATACCATGATGAGTTATACTGTAAACTACAACATGATGAGTTATAACCTACAACATGATGAGTTATAACCTACATCATGATGAGTTATACTGTAAACTACAACATGATGAGTTATAACCTACAACATGATGAGTTATAACCTATACCATGATGAGTTATACTGTAAACTACAACATGATGAGTTATAACCTACAACATGATGAGTTATAACCTACATCATGATGAATTATACTGTAACCTACTACATGATGAGTTATAACCTATACCATGATGAGTTATACTGTAACCTACAACATGATGAGTTATAACCTACAACATGATGAGTTATAACCTACACCATGATGTGTTATACTGTAACCTACAACATGATGAGTTATAACCTACATGATGAGTTATAACCTATACTATGATGAGTTATAACCTACAACATGATGAGTTATAACCTATACCATGATGAGTTATACTGTAACCTACACCATGATGAGTTATAACCTATACTATGATGAGCTATAACCTACAACATGATGAGTTATAACCTATACCATGATAAGTTATACTGTAACCTACAACATGATGAGTTATAACCTACAACATGATGAGTTATAACCTATACCATGATGAGTTATACTGTAACCTACACCATGATGAGTTATACTGTAACCTACAACATGATGAGTTATACTGTAAACTACAACATGATGAGTTATAACCTATACCATGATGAATTATACTGTAACCTACAACATGATGAGTTATACTGTAACCTACAACATGATGAGTTATACTGTAACCTATACCATGATGAGTTATACTGTAACCTACAACATGATGAGTTATAACCTACAACATGATGAGTTATAACCTATACCATGATGAGTTATACTGTAAACTACAACATGATGAGTTATAACCTACAACATGATGAGTTATAACCTATACCATGATGTGTTATAACCTACAACATGATGAGTTATAACCTATACCATGATGAGTTATACTGTAACCTACAACATGATGAGTTATAACCTACAACATGATAAGTTATAACCTGCACCATGATGACTTATAACTTACATTTTTTTGTTTGTTTTTGTTCATGTTGATTTGTTTGTCTAGGTCAGTTAGACCCTAATCAGTGTTTGTTATTTTTGCCTTGGTCCACCCTGATGTTGTCCCAGGTTCACTGGGCTGTATATACCAATCAAGATATCGGCTGGATTTCACTGCAGTGTATGTGTGTGTGATTTGGGAGTTCTGATCTGACCTTTTGGTGTATTATTACCGGCTATGTACATAATATCCAATACAAACGGTTGAGCAAGTATTAGCTTAGCAATGCTTAGCTTTCCCCCTTCCATCCGATCGCTAGTTTCTGCTGTATACACTATTTTAGTGGAGAATGTGGGCAGTTCAATTGAAATTGCAAACCGTACTGTAATGAAACAGATTCACAAGGCCAGGAGGATGCAAAGCGAAGGTGGCAGTTTATAAGGAGCAACAGACAATCCAAAATGTAGGTCAAAATAACAGGTGAGGGTCTCAGGTGACCTACAAACAGGATTTCCAGCATTACACAGAGACAAAAAAACACAGAACAAAAGGAGGCTCAAAAAGTAGAGTACACACAACAAATGAAATGGTTCCGTAATGGCAGGACACAACACAAAGGAAAATAGATGTCTTATTTGTTGAGAATACAAGACACAAAAAAAGTTTCCATAGACAGATGAATCAAAGTAATCAAACTCAAAGTGAATCAAACTCAAAAAAAAAAAAAAGAAACAGGTGACTAATCTTGAGACCAGAGAACAACAAGCAGTTAACAATAGCAAGTGACGATACAGGGGTGGAGACATGACGTGAATCAAAACAAAACATTAAAACAAGAAGCAAAGTGGACACAAGTGCTGTAGCGCTGTAGCAAGTGCGGTTTGCTGCTCGGCTCAGGGAGCTCGGTGCGAGGAGGAGATTTGTGACACAATGCAATGACGCAATGCGGTTATTACAGTACGTAGACAAAGGAGCTAAAACTACAAGCGGGAATCCTGGACAGTCTTTGGGTAATATTACTAGTTGAATCCTGGGATTTTTGGTGCTAAAATTGTTGAACTGATCTTATCACGTTTATACATTATCACATATGGGGCAGTGGTGGCACAACTGGTTAAGGTTGTTGATCAGGGTTCAGGGTTCAAGCCCCATCACAGCCAAGCTGCCACTGCTGGGCCCTTGAGCAAGGCCCTCAACCCTCCCTGCTCCAGGGGCACTGTGTCATAGCTGCCCCTGCACTCTGACCCCAATCTCCTTAGTTGGGGTATGTGAAGAAAAGAATTCCACTGTGCTGTAATGTATATGTGGCGATAATAAAGCCCCCCAATATCACAATCCACATTATGTATAACATTTTCTCTCTCTCTCTCTCTCTCTCTCTCTCTCTCTCTCTCTCTCTCATGTAAATATTTATCCCCTTTCCCTCCCTAGTTGAAAGACAGAGGCGTCCTACACGCATCTCGTTTTTCCTTGTTTTAAGGTCGACTTCTTACAGAATGTTAAAACCCAAATTAATTTGATTTACTGCACCGTTTTTTCTCATTATATTTTCCTGATGAATGTCACAAACAACCCTGAGACTCCGCTTCTGTTTCATTTTTATCTGAATGTCAAAAAGACAAGTTTCATAACAACACTGCATTGCAAATTCCCCTTTTCAAAGATTTGCTATTGAAATGAGGCTTTGAGCTGCTCTCGATCGAGCGTAGTATCCTTTTCATCCTGTGTATGAGTGCTGCACATCCTCTGCATGAAAGAGTCCAGAAATCATTGTGCTTCCTTTGAAATTTAAATAACGTGGCTTCAGATGACAGCACACATGACCTACACCTTTCAGTCTCACCTTTGTTCTTGTCGTTCCAGTGGATTTTATTTGTATTTTTTTTTTGGAGAAACATGAAAGAGGTTCCTCTGGAATTCTGACATGACCTTTTGGTGTATGTTCTACAAAAGTGTAAAAATGTCCAACAACGTATCTGAACATTTCCTGTTTTCTTTTTATATTCCATTTACATCAGTATTACAAGCTATTTCAGGTTGTAACATTATTCATTCATTCATTCATTCATTCATTCATTCATTCATTTTCTACCGCTTATCCGAACTACCTCGGGTCACGGGGAGCCTGTGCCTATCTCATGCGTCATTGGTCATCGAGGCAGGATACACCCTGGACGGAGTGCCAACCCATCAATTTCCCAGAGATGCCAATCAACCTACCATGCATGCCTTTGGACCGGGGGAGGAAACCGGAGTACCCGGAGGAAACCCCCGAGGCATGGGGAGAACATGCAAACTCCACACACACAAGGCGGGGACGGGGTTGTAACATTATAAAATATGGAAACTTATATGTCCTGTATACAGTAGAGGTGTATTTTAAGGTTCTCCTGTTTACTCTTAACATCGACAGAACTCAGTACTTCTCATTGTGACCAGAGTTAATTTAGCTTAGGTGTTAAAATTCCCAAAATATTTTACTTTCATGCGAGTGAGTGATCAGAAAGGAAACTTTCAGGACACAAAAAGAACACATTTATAGTACTGAAATTTCTAGGCTGTTAAACAGGAGCTATGGCAAAACTAAGCAAAGCAAACAATCAGGAAGACTGGCTCAAGGCAAAGCAGGACCAGGTCATGAATAACACATGAATAACATCTGCTTAACATCTGCTTAAACAAATCGCTTCAGACACATGCCTCATACCTTGATACCCTCTTAATTATTTCAACACAGTCATCAGAGATAATAATGGTAAAAGACATTACATCCCGAAGACAAAATCATTGACACCAACGAAGCTAGACAAAGACATAGCAAAACAATGGGACTTAAACCAGGTCATGAATAACACAACACAACACAACACAACACAACACAACACAACGCAGGTAAGCATAATAAACAAAGGTAATGAAAACCAACCCAAAGGAGGCTACTTTACAGGATTCTGAATATTTCCAGAATAAAACTCGAATGAATTCAGATAGTATCATTGTGTAGGATCCTTAATTCAGGTACAACATCCTTGCTTTGGTCTTTCTGTTGTCACCTTGGAGATTTCCTTGTGGGACCAACAGGGGGCAACCCTGCACATTTAAGTTGAACTCTCGTTCGGTTGTGTTTTTCGTTACCCTTGTTTATTATGCTCACCTTTGTTGTGTTGTGTTGTATTGTGTTGTGTTGTGTTGTGTTGTGTTGTGTTGTGTTATCCGTGACCTGATTCAGGTCTCTTTGTTTCACCATGTCTTCGTCTAACTTGTATTGAAGTCAATGATTTTGTGCTGTCTTTAATGAACTCAGAAATTATGCAGACCTGTTAGTTCTTCAGGAGCTCTTGATTGCACAATTCCTCTTGACTACACACTGTTGTAGAAAGGACGTTGTTTACATTTACTTATTATTTTTCCCTGTACGATGTCACCCAAATGAGGATGAGGTTCACTTCCGAGTCTGGTTCCTCTCAAGGTTTCTTCCTCATATCATCTCAGGGAGATTTTCCTCACCACCGTCACCTCAGGCTTGATCATTAGGGATAAATGTTAGAGATAAATACTAACTTAATTTGAAACTTTACACATTTTTACAGTAATTCTGTTTCTATACTTCTGTAAAGTGCTATACAAACCGAATTGAATAGAATGTTGACATGCCTAGCCTTGAGCCGGTTTTTGTGTCTTCCTTTGTTTTGTTTGCTTTGCATCGCTTTGCCATAGCTCCTGTTTAACAGCCTAGAAATTTCTTTGCACCTTAAATAAACCCAATTCCACACTTGCATCTGCCTTGATCATCTCTACGTGACAACTATCAGGTTGTTTAAATCTATTCTAAACAGAGAACATTACATTTGCATGAGTGTATTAAAGAGTTAAAGCATGTAACGTGTCTAGGCTTGTAAGAGTCACGACTGTGTAGAGCTGCTTTCTGTCTTCTCCCGACAGGCCTGAGGATCCACTCGTCGGCTTCATCGTGCCTGATGAGTCGGCTAATGAATTCGTTTGGGAGGGAACTAGACATACAGAGCTGTGCAGCTCTCTATCTGAGCCCGGCAATGCATCTGCAGCTGTCTAGACTCGTTAACTACCCATGTACCGAACCCCGCAAGTATCCTGTCATGTTTGGCAGTGCCGCTGTAGAGATGACAGAATATTCATCCATGGCTTCGACACAACAACACGACCGAACAGAGACACTGAGCTTGCGAATATCTCTGCACATATATTTCAATATTTTATCAAAGTAGGAAATAAAGCTGGAAGAAGATGAAGCAAAAACATCTGCTTAAACAAATCGCTTCAGACAACTGTCTGACACATGCCTCATACCTTGATACCTTTCTTAATTATTTCAACACAGTCACCAGAGATAATAATGGTAAAAGATATCCAAGTGAAGGCTTCCAGTATAGAGTGATTGAAGGCAGGGTCTCCGATTTTTGAGAAATGCTTCAGAAAACTGAGTCGGGCTGAATAATAAACAAAAATCAAAACAAACGTGTAGCCAATGAGCAGAAAGGGGCGTGTCTTGTCGATATGGGCGGAGAGACTGTTCAGTGCACGTGTGTGACATTAGCAGAAAGCGGTTTTAGCATAGACATGGAGGATAAAAACAAAGAAAGAAAGTGAAGAAAGACTTACGATAAGGCAAGAAGTAGGACGTGTTAATATAGGATCAGCTTTCCAGCGCTGGAGAGAACTGAAGGAGCAGGAAGTCGGCCACATATTCACAGGTTGGAGTTTCCAGAGTCAATAACTCCTGAGCTAAACGCTGTTACTACACAAATAACACCTCTTTTCTATCGTAGTAATGTAGAGAGGCAGCTACAACCGCGTTTTGTGTAGTAACAGCGTTTAGCTCAGGAGTTATTGTCTCGGGAAACTCCGACCTGTGAATATGTGGCCGACTTTACTTAAGACGCCGAGGCGCTTTTTTCCTTCTCGATAGGTGAGTAACGTTGGTTTTGCTTTGTTACACAGAACTAATATATGCCTTTGTCCTTTACATGATTATGCTTGTGTGTCATTTTTGCTTGTTTGTTTATCTACAATCGTATTGTTCTTCCCTTCAGCTATGATAAAGACACGTTTCTTTCCGTTAGTCGCCTGGGTTACGTATGTATGTGTGGGCGGAGCTATCGATACAGGGGTGGGACCCATTTGGGTTAGGGGCGTGTTTGTTTTTGTGATTTTATATGTCGACATTGGCTTTCAATAATCGGAGACCCCGCCTTTAAAAGAAGTCTTCTCCACTGCTTAGAATGTTCAGATGTGAAGGAACTAGAGTTTGTCTAAAATGCCGTACTGTGTCAAGTTTACCTACCTATTTAAATAAGAGATCAACTTATACGTATATCATTTATACAGCTGAGCAGTTAAGGGCAGTTTGGTGGCCCTGAGCTTTGAACTCAGAACATTCCCACATCTATTGCAACATCTTTTCAGGCATAAGTAGGTCTTCACCCGTCACTTTAAGATAGCCAGTGACTCAGCTGATCTAAGGGAAATTCATTCCACCATCTTGATGTATACCAACCTCTTACCCTGTTTGATGGTGGGACCAGTCGAGCAGTGCTAGTAGACTGAAGGGAGCGAGGTGCACTGTGAGGAGTGATAAGTGCTTTGAGATAAAAGGAAGCTTTTGTAGTCAAGCATCAATGTTTTAAATCTGATGCATGCTGCTACAGGACGCCAGTAGAGGGAGGGCAACACAATGTGGACAAAACATTTTTGGTTTAATTCTCTAAATGTGAAAAAAAACAAGAAGGTTTACAGAGAATTATGAATCGCGGAAGTAAAATAACAGGGAGAAGGCAGATGTCTATGGCCCAGTTATACTGCAGAGGGGATTTGGGTTAAAGCCCAGAGTATATTATCAGCTGATTCCCATCCTATGTATAATGAGTTTGACCTTCTCCACTCTGGTATTAGGTACAGGATCATTATTAGTAAAACAAATAGGTTCAAACATTCATTTGTCACATCAGCTGTTAAACTTTTAAATACGAGGTAAAGTTTTTAAATTCCTTTGTAAATTGTGTGAATGTGTTGTTTCTTTATGTTCTGTTTTTTTTGTTTTTTTTCTGTGATATGCTTGTATGCTGCAACAAAATTGCCTTCGGGAAATGAAATGAAGTTGAACTGAACTGAACTGAACAGTGGTGTGGTTTGGGAGAACTTAGGCAGGTTGAATACAAGACACGTCGCTGCATTTTGGATCATTTGCAGAGGATAAATTGCGTTCAAATAAATTGCGTTCAAAGGTAGAATAGCCAAAAGAGAGCTGCAGTAATCAAGCAACTGATCAGCTTGTGTCGATCAAAATGTCAGAATCCTTACGAGGTTGTAGAAAAGAAACATTAGTGACAATTGAGGAAAAGGACAGTTGATTGTCTATGGTTACCCAAAGGTTGTGAGCCACGGCTGTAGGGGGAGTATAGCAAGATTCTGATCTGGGCATGGTATGATCAGCAGTTAATTTTTTTCTAGGATTGAGTTGCAACTGATGAGCTGTCATCAGTGATGATATGTTCTACCAGACATGCTAAAATCCTAGCAGATCAATACAACCAAATCAATAGAATAAAAGTCTTGGACTGTTCTTATAAAAGCCATAGAGGGAAAAAATCAGCAGCTCTGATGGTGTAATGAAGCAGAGTTACTCTAATTATTTTCCCATAACCGCATGTCAAAAAGTGTTTTATTCCACCGCAGTACTTTGCGATTTTTTTTAATGATTTTTTTTTTTACAATAGCACTTGTAGATAGGATTTATGGGATATATTGTGCATGAAGTGAACAGTCTGAGTGATGCTCTGGGCGATTAGAACTTGAACCCCGGCAGTCATGTTGATGTTACCACCTACCTACACACTGTTACAGACTGAGTACACCTCTATAGCAACAATGTTCCCTCATCAGTGTCCTCTTTCAGCAGGATGACGCATCCTGACAAACTGTAAACATTGATCAGGAATGGTTTGAGGAACATGAACTTGACTTGGCCTCCATATTCCCCAGATCTCAGTCTGATTAAGCATCTGTTGTATATGCTGGACAAACAAGTCTGATCCATGGAAGCTCAACAAGCTTGAAGGGCTTGTGCTGGACATGTGAAGAATGTGCTGCTGATACCAGAAGCCACAGCAAACCTTCAGAGATCCTGTGAAGTTCATGCCTCAATGCCTCAGAATTGTTTAGGTGGCACAAGGAGACCTGAACTATATCACATCTGACTGTTACAAACCACTTACACTGCATAGTCAATGTTAATAAATAAACATCTCCAAACCAATAAACAACTTTTGTCCGATCGGAATCATGGATTCAAAAGTGTTGTGGTATAAAATATGTGTTTCTGGTAGATAGTTTAAAAATAATCAATCATTCATTCATTCATTCATTTTCTACCGCTTATCCGAACTTCTCGGGTCTCGGAGAGCCTGTGCCTATCTCAGGCGTCATCGGGCATCGAGGCAGGATACACCCTGGACGGAGTGCCAACCCATCGCAGGGCACACACACACTCTCATTCACTCACACACTCACGACAATTTTCCAGAGATGCCAATCAACCTACCATGCATGTCTTTGGACCGGGGGAGGAAACCGGAATACCCGGAGGAAACCCCCGAGGCACGGGGAGAACATGCAAACTCCACACACACAAGGAGGAGGTGGGAATCGAACCCAGAACCCTGGAGGTGTGAGGCAAACATGCTAACCACTAAGCCACCGTGCTCCCAATAATCAGTCGATCAATCAATCAATCAATCAATCAATCAAAATAAATAAATAAATACATTTATGTTATACTATAAAAAACAGACAAGATTGAAGTCTTTAAGACTATTGAAGACGCTTGTAAACTGGTGGAAGTGGTAGCTCAGTGGTTAAGCTGTTGGACTACTGATAGGAATGGTGTGAGTTCAAATCCCAGGGCTACCAAGCTGCCCCTCCTTGGCCCTTGAGCAAGGCCTTTAACCCTCAATTGCTCATCTGTCTAAATGCAAGTTGCTCTGTATAAGAATGTGCGTTAGATTGTATTGCATAACCTGGAGAAAGTATGACTACTAACTAATAACCAGGACATTTGTTTATCTGTATATTACACATAGCTATGTCAGGAAGAGTTTTGGACAGAATTTGTCCACCATTTCTCTGCACTGACCTACTTCTAGTGTACAGATCCAGATCCAGGAATGTGAAGGGTGTCTCAGGACGAGACACAGAGCAGCTCCAAAAGCTTTGGTGAATTTCTAAATACCAAAATGGAAAGGTCAGCGGAGTAACTGAAGTTTTTGCTGTACTGTAAAATTGAGGAATAGTCCAAGAAGTTTATCGTATTGCTCCCTAGAGTACGAGGAGAAACTTTTCTTTTATTGTTGCTAATTTTACTCTGTGGATGTAACCGAAAAGAGAAAAAAAAAATGCAGAGCTTTTCCTTCTTGCTTGTGAAGTGTCCTTGCAGGATGTCAGCTGAAAGTAAGGAATGGAGAATGACAGAGTCAGATAGAGTAATATGACCACAAAGGAGCCCTGGCTTCATATAGAGAAATGTCACTCAAAAGTTCTGCAACAGCATCATTCTGACATCGTGTTGTATGTTACGTCTGATATCAGGACCCTTGACTTATATCGTATGTTAATCTATATCACGGTGTGGTTGAATGCTTGATTCTGATTGGTCAGAAGGTGTTCTGTAAAGTTTGTACTAAATTGCTTGGTTAAAAGTTTAACATTTAGCACAAATGGGCTCCATGTGACACGTGACACGATGTGTTTGTTCATTCATTCATTCATTTTCTACCGCTTATCCGGACATCTCGGGTCACGGGGAGCCTGTGCCTATCTCAGGCGTCATCGGGCTTCGAGGCAGGATACACCCTGGACGGGCACTCACACACTCTCATACACTACGGACAATTTTCCAGAGATGACAATCAACCTACCATGCATGTCTTTGGACCGGGGGAGGAAACCGGAGTACCCGGAGGAAACCCCCGAGGCACTGGGAGAACATGCAAACTCCACACACACACAAGGCGGAGGCGGGAATCGAACCCCCGACCCTGGAGGTGTGAGGCGAACGTGCTAACCACTAAGCCACCGTGCCCCCAGGAAAATTACATTTGTTATCTAAACTGTCACTCAGCTTGTGTTCCTCTCACTGACGGCTCATTACCTCAGGCTCGCCAGCTTACGTCTCAGTCAGACTCACCGCGCATGCTGTTTCCCGTGGAATTAGATGATTAGACCCACTAGGAAAAGCTTGATTTTCTCCACATGTTCCAATGGTTCACCATGTAAGTATTCTCTCAGCTAGCATAAAACCCGTTATTCCCCCTTTAAAAGTAAATTCAGAGCTGAGATTTTTTTTTTGTACTTACTGTTTATGTTTGGGAGTAAGCGATTCTGCGGAGGCGCTTTAATTTACACCACGGATGTTCGCTTGCCGAGCTCAGCGTCTCGAGGAAACGTGATTCATTTATTTGCACTTGCATTAGAGCCTGTTCACTAGGCCTTTTTAATATCGCTCTTCTCTTGACAAATAAAACACCCTGAATGAATTTAATCATCCACAGAGTCTGACGCCTGAAGAGAAATATCCTTACACAGCCAGACGACTTTGTCCGTGTTTTCGTGCTCGGTGGCTAAGAGTTGAACAAACAAATTGCGAGTGTGCAGATGGTCGCTAATCACTCCGCTCTTCATGTTCTGCTCTCAGTGGCCTCCAGATCCACTGACTTACAGATGGTTCGTTATCCGGTAACTGAAACTGCTTTAATGTCACAAAAATGATTTCTAATATAAATGGTCCTGAAAGTGGTGCTTCATGCATGTTGTATTATAAAAATAGGAATCTATGGAATACTATTCCAAATAAATGAAAACAACAACATTGTAAACAACCAGAGATAATAAATGGGTTTATATACAGTGATCCCTCGTTTATCACGGTTAATGGAAACCGGAACCCCTCGCGATAGGTGAAAATCCACGAAATAGGATTGGCACTAAGTTTGACCTTTTCACTGATGGTCATCATCTTCCTCTTCCTCTTGGGCTCACTAGAGGAAGCTTTCGCAGGGGCACGGTGCTTAGGAGGCATTGTAAGGGCTTAATGAAAAGTTAATTTCGAACACAATACGCGAGACACAGTTGACAGCGTGAACGAGAGTGGCGAGATACAACAAGGGAAGAAGCTGGGAGAGGATGCGATGATGCGCAGCCAATCAGCTCAGATCTCGCGCCCGGAACCAATCATGTGCCTTGTCTGAGTGCCCGTGGGTATGTACAAAGCCTCTGAGAGAGTTTCTTTCTTTGTCTGGCATTCTGGGAAACCGTTTTTATTTTTATTTTTCGATGAATATTTTTGAAAAATCAGCAATGCACCGAGGCCACGAAACTTGAACCGCGAAGTGGCGAGGGATTACTGTAACTCTATTAAAACAAGACTTGTCGAGAGCACCACTGGAGGAATTACATAACTCATGAAAGACACAGATACTGTATACCTCCATGACTGAACATTTAAACACACTTCTCCTGCTGTGACTCCTTTCAAATCTTCTGATTCATCCCGATGCTCCGCTTCTGCTTGGAGCTTCAGCACATGTAGATGGGTTCACATCGATCCTCTAAAGATCCACACTTCTCAAAAACACTTATATTTAAGTAGATCATTCTCACGTTGGTACTGAAGAACTGCTGATAAACGTCTAAGTCAGGGGTCGGCAACCTTAAACACTCAGAGAGCCATTAGGACCCGTTTCCCACAGAAAAAAAAAACACAGGGAGCCACAAAACTCATTTGACATCTAAAATGAAGAGAACACCGCATATATCGTTTTTTTTTACCTTTATGGAAACTATAAAAAAAACTGTAGTGTGCTGTATTTATGAAAACAATGACCTGCTACCGAGTAAACGATATTTTATTTCTGCAGGCAAACAAAAATATTTTGAACAGTTTGAACTAACCTTAAGAAAAAAGACGCTGGGTTGAAGCTTACTTTCAAATAAAATGTTCAATGTCTAATTTAGTCCTCTTCGTATTCATGACATCAACATTTTAACTTGCCGGCTGCAGCGAACCAAAAATGCGTCTGCTTCTGTGTTGGATTTCACAAATATTTACTTTCCAAATCTACAGGGAGCCGCAGCAGAGGGATGAAAGAGCCACTTGCGGCTCCGGAGCCGCGGGTTGCCGACCCCTGGTCTAACAAGAGAGTGATATGTTTTTAGAGGTGGGAGAAAACCAGAAGAAAGCATGCAGATACATGGAAGGCTCTGACTTTGAGGCACCACCATGTCACACCAAGATAGACTCGTTGATAAGGTCCCCTGGATCAAGACTACAATAACGTGTGTTCAGCGGTAACTTTATGTTAGTAGTGTTTCGCTAGGAAGAAGAAAGGTGTATTTTATCCAGGATGGGTCATGTGACAGATCAGGTGATATGTGTTGTTCGTTATTTGGTGGTAGGTTCTCTGTGCAATCAGTAATCTATAAAGTGTAAATGTTATTTTATTTTTTTATTTTGTGTGTGTGTGTCTGTGTGTTTCTATTGAATATGAAGAAATGTAGTCATATAAATGTCTGTGGATTCAAACCTTTCTTAATTATTTTTAATAAAAAGGTAAAACTTTTGTTAATTCTATAAACATAATGGGATAAAGGCTTTTTATTGTGTCTGATCTCTCTCTCTCTCTCTCTCTCTCTCTCTCTCTCTCTCTCTCTCTCTCTTAGCTAATTTCTAACCGTGTATGTGGTCCTTTTTTATCACTTACTTTGTGTACACAATAAAGCTGTATACTTCTCACAAAGCCATTATTTTTTGGTAAATACCGGTCTCCATGGTGACACGTGGCTTCTGGGTCATGAATATGTGCAATGTGAGATGCAGGGATCAGAGGAAGAGATTTCATTAAGGATTCTTAAGGCAGGTTAATAAGAGGAGCACTGACACCTTCGAGGTCCTCGTTGTTTGCGTAACCTGAGTGTACGGTCACGCTGTAATGGTTCTAATCTCATACAGTACACAGGAAGTTCATACACAGGTTTTTCTTAACCGTTCAACTTTGCAAGGATATTTATCTAACATTGTTAGACAAAATGGAAAAAGAAATCAGTGAAGCACCTTCACATGAGGTTACTTACTTACTAGCTTATCCTTTCATTGTCTACCTGTTGGGTGCAATTTCTTATGCAGTAATAAAATCCAATTAAACTATACTTTAAAGGTGGGGTCTCCGTTGTTTGAGAAATGCACCAGAAAACTGCGTTGAACCGCCAAACATAACAAAAACAAATCGAATGTGTAGCTATTGAGCATAACGGGGCGTGTCTTGTCGATATGGGCGGAGAGAGTGTTTGTGACACACGTGTGACATTAGCAGAAAGCGGTTTTAACATTGACATGGAGGATAAAAACAAAGAAAGAGGGTGAAGAAAAGCTTACGATAAGGCAAGAATTAGGAGGAGCAGGAAGGCCTGCGATGGGACGCCAATGTCGCTTTTTTCCTTCCCGATAGGTGAGTAACGTTGGTTTTGCTTTGTTACACAGAACTAATATATGCCTTTGTCCTTTACAAGTGTAACAGGTATACAAAGTATACAACTAAATATTGTTACCTGATAAAGGTGTGCATCTCCTTTAAGTGTTGCGTGGTCACGGTATAACCTAATTTCCTGTCCTAACTCCTCCTCTTCCCTTTTGAAATGTGATTCAATGAAAAAGGTAGGTTTCTTTTGTCATCCTGTTAATTTAATGTAATCCTTATTTTAATTATATTTTTTATATTGGTATTTCCACCCCAATTCATGTGTAAAGTATTAATTTATTTATTCTTGGGATTATTTTTGTCATTTTACATTCTTTGAGGTATATTTGTTTTTTATGTGAGAGCAGCACATGCTAATAGAGGTGCATCATTTGTTTTATAGAGTGTTATAAGGGCCACTCAATCTGAGGCTGCTTATTTGTCTCTGTTAATCAGTAAAGAGATCCGGTGAATCGGCTGCCTGCTGTCCCGTGTCTGTCTTTGCATCACACAACGCAACACAACGCTGACCAAGTTTTAATACCCGGTGTCGTGAGCCGCACGTCACGCTGGGCATAAGTGAGCCGAACGGGTTACACATGATTATGCTTGTGTATCATTTTTGCTTGTTTGTTTATCTACAATCGTATTGTTCTTCCCTTCAGCTATGATAAAGACACGTTTCTTTCCATTAGTCGCCTGGGTTACGTATGTGTGGGCGGAGCTATCGATACAGGGGTGGGACCCATTTGGGTTAGGGGTGTGTTTGTTTTGGTGATTTTAAATGTCAACATTGGCTTTCAAACAACGGAGACCCCGCCTTTAAATATGTAATTTGTTAATCAAGCCCCGCCCTTTAATTTGTGGCTTCGTTGTGGCATGTTTACTTTTTTTAACCAGTGTATTTTTATGAACTCAGAATCTATTCCTATTCCTTAAACTATACACAGTCCAGTTGTAACGGCTTTTATTACAAAGATTCGAGTTGTAATGCACTTTAATTTGTCCTTTTATTTTGTCATCCTAAAGATTTAGATTAATTTAAAGTTCAGTTCATTTATTTGCCCACAATTCAAGCTGAAACTTTTCTGGTCCTCTTCACCATATTAACATATAACATATTTAACCTTTTTCTTTTCCTTCGAAATCCACTGCATTGTACATTGTAAATTGACTTCAATAATGAAGCACTGGAATAAAATGTTCTTCTAAGTGGACCAAATTAAAAAAAAAACAAAAAAACAAAAAACAAAGACCACTTATCATTAGGATTGATGTCTCCAATTTATTTTTAATGAAAATGAGATCCAGTAAGACTATTTTAAAGGTCTGTCCTATTATAGAGCAACAATGTAGAGGAGTGCTTTAAGCCAAAACCTTAACAAGACTAACAACAAACCAGTTGAAGCAAACAGATTTCCGTCTGTAACTCCGCTGTAGCTTTTATTTAGCGCTTATTTATTTAGTCTTCTTACTGTTTGCTTTTCCTAAGCTCACAGAGAAGTAGAATGAAATAAAGCCTAAGCTCTGGGAAACAGCGTTCTTCTGTATCTTAATACCTTTATGAAGTATGGACACCTGTCACATGACAGGTCAACGAGGTGATTACATGATTAATAAAAGATGAAAACACTTTAGTAAGAGGGAGAAGTTTCATTCTTATCAAAACTAGAAACAATTTCCTCAAAACACAATGATTTTTTTTTTTTAATTGAAATACATTTATACTGCGTCTGAATTTGCAATTTGTATTTTTTTTTTTCAAAATGTATGCAAGAAAAAGAGGAAGAAGAAGAAAACAGAGCAATCTAATTTGGATTCATTCTTTTTGGGGCTTTTTACACCTGGTCACTTCATGTGTTTTCTGTGATCCGATAGCTATCCGATGGTAAAAAGACCAGGTCTAAATGCCCTCCGAAACGGTTTCGAGACAGATATAAATCCGATGGTACAAACCCCTTCAGGAGGCGCGTTTCAGATGAAACTGGACAGGTGTAAATGCATGTGGTTTTTCAAGCCACATACGTCAACGCTATACTCCTCCCAAACGGAAGTACGTCACTCGCAGGTGACTTGCGCGTCGTGCATCGCGCCAGAAACAAATATGTTTTCCACCAGTTCTGGTTCCGATCTTTCACCCAGGTGTCTCATTGGGTCTTAAAATGCACTGCTGCCTCCAGTGAAAATGCAGCAAACAGTAAACGCTGTTTTTTTGTAGCAACCGCATACACCAAAGTGTGTTCCATTTCAATTACCCCGGAAATGAGGTAAAATATATTAGCATATTGGGCGGGAGTAAAAAGATCAGATCGATATCCGATTCGCAGAGACCCATTTATGTGGCCTAATGTAAATGGGACAGTTTTAACAAATCAGATAGCTATCGGGTCAGAGAAAACACATGAAGTGACCAGGTGTAAAATGGACCTTTAATGAACCCTTTAAAATGGTTCTACATAAAGACCCATTACGTGGTTCCACATATGAAGCTACTGATAGAACTATTATAGGTTCTATATAGAACCTTCCCTTTTAAGAGTATAGTCCAGTTTACCCTGTCAGTGGATTGCTTCTGACCTTGACCTTGCCTGACAATTTTTGGATTAGTCTGCACTACCCTACAGATAAATGCTTTGACTGCAACCGCATCCTTTTCAGACATCATTTTATGACACGTATATTTAAAGACCCATCGTCTGTGTTGATGCCGATACGATAAACGAATATTACGAATTAAGACCGAAATCATAAGCACGACTCAGTGAGATTCAAAGAATTGCTGTCTTTCTTTTGGTGAAGACAAAAAGAAAATCCTTAAATATTTATTATAGGAAAAAAAAATGAAGAAGGCTTGGAAGGGGCAATTTAAGCAGGGACCTCCCTCAGGGTAGGTTGGGTGTGATAAAGCAGGGATAAACAACAGATGTTGCAGAGCCAATCAATATCGAGTGATGCATCAGCACTAACAGAGAAAGAAGAGAGTCCATTGGGGGAACTACAATGTTTCAGCAATAAATAGCCTCCTGTAACAGTGTTAGATCAGCAGATCTGCAGTCCTTGTGCTTTTTTTTTTGCATCCAGGTACAGGTACACTAGAATCGAATAGAAGCCTTTATTTTGTCACATCTACATTACAGCAAAGTGGAATTCTTTCTTCTCATATCCAAACTTTGGAGGTTGGGGTCAGAGCACAGGGTCAGGCATTGTACAGCACTACTAGAGAAGTAAAGGTTAAGGGCCTTGCTCAAGGGCTTAACATTGGCAGCTTGGCAGTGCTTGGGCTTAGAACCCCAATCCTCCAATAAACAGCCTAGAACTTTAAATCCTAACCCTAACCCTAACTCTAGAGCCATCACTGCCCCAACATCTGCACCACTAACATCTCAATCTGCTCAAATAATTTGTGAGTTCTTTTCAAGCATGAAGGTACAGTTTATTCATGTGGGTACACATGAGGAAGAAAAGCATCTATATCATGGACGCCATAAAAGGTACCGAGACTTTGAAGAAGTGTTGCTAATTACACATTCCAGTCAATTGACAAAAGTTTAGTGCTTGAAAGTTTCTCTACTTCGTAAATCCTGGTGTAAATTAGTGTTTCAGGCTTGAGGAAATATGTCTACTACCTTCACTTCAAGGCCAGGCAGTTTACTCACTGCACATAATGTATAATTGGCTGATTAGTTTAACTCAAGCTTTTTTTTTTCCTGCTAACGCTATATGTCAGAGGTTCCAATAAAAGGTCATGTTCATTAACATGGAGAGTACTGGGAGCTCGTGTGATGCCGAGCGATCTTTCCATCCGTTCTATCCTACTCATGGACATAGCTATCGGTGTGATTTTAATCATGGACGTGTTTATATTTTTGGGGAAATAAATTCAATAGAAAATGTTATGAGGTCGTAGAAACAAAAATAGCCATCAGAGTTTGCAGAATTTGTCAAACTTTTTTCAGGGAGTGGGCAGGGGTGGTATATCTCTCTGCAGGCATGGGCAGGATTTATTTAAAACTTCTGCCTGGTCAAAATTGATCAAATTTTCTCCAAGGGTTTGGTCCAACTTTTTGTGAGAGTAGGAGGGATTAGTCAAACTTTCAGAAGAAGTTGGGGGATTGGACAAAACCTATACAGGTGCAGGTGGGATTGATCGAATTTTCTGCAAGACTCGGGATAGATTTGAGAAACTTTTCACAGAAATGGGAGGGATTAGACAAAGTATTTTTTTTTTGGAGTGGGAGGAATTAGTTGAACTTTCAGCAGAAGTTGGGGGGGGGGGGGGGGGATTGGTTAAAAACCTCTACCGGAGCAGGTGGGATTGATACAATTCTCCTCAGGAGTTGATAGGTTTTGGTGCAGAACTGGACAAATTTTCTTTGCTAGTGAGAAATTGGTCAAAATTCCTGGAGGTGTCAGTGGGATCGGTCATTTTTCAATCAATCAATCAATCAATCAATTCCTCTTCCCGAGCAGGTGGGATTGATAAAATCTCTCGCATGACGAGGGGAAGATTTGTCAAACTTTTTGTAGGACTTGGTAGAACTGGAAATGGGGGAAAATTGTCAATGTTTTTGTGTGAGTGGGAGGGATTAGTCAGCAGATGTTGGGGGATTGGATAAAACCTCTGCAGGAGCAGGTGTGTTTGATCAAATCTTCTGCATGTGTGGGAAGGATTTGTCAATCTTCCTATAGGACTTGGCAGAACTGGACATATTTTCTTCTGTTGGTGTTGGTGAGAGGCATTGGTCAAAACCTCTGAGAAGCAGAACAGAATAGAAGCCTTTATTTTGTCGCATTTCCAAATTCTTTTGGAATGTTAGGGTCAGAGCACAGGGTCAGCCATAATACAATGCCCTAGAGCAGAGAGGGTCAAGGGCCTTGCTTAAGAGCCCAACAGTGTCACCTTGAAAGTATTGTAAGGGGACTTGAACCTTGATCCTGCAATCAACAACCCAGAGCCTTAACCGTTTGCGCCATCACTTTCCAAAAAAGAATCAAGATTGGTCAAATGTTTTGTGGGAGTGAGTGGGATTAGTCAAACTTGCTGGAGATTCGGGTCGGATTGATCAAATTTACTTCAGGAATGTACTGGATTAGTCAAACTTTTCCCTGGAGTAGAAACAACAGTTTTTTTGTTTGTTTGTTTGTTTGTTTGTTTTAATTGTCTCACAACTTGATGGTTTCACTTTTTACCACATTTTTTTCTTTCACATTTTGCATTCAATAGGACAGTTATATAATAAATCTACCGTATACACAATTCATAAAAAAACATACTAAAGTCGACGTGTAATATCCCACTTTTAAAACACACACAGTTGCAAAGGATGTGGTTGTGTAGAAATCAGGTCTGTCTGAGTGACTGTTTTTTGTTCTTTTGCAGCTGAAACCCTTTCCAAATATTGCAAACTGTGGCCAAATCACATCTCCCCTAAATGGTGCCTTCCAATAATTTTTAGACCAAACAGATACGATCTGGCAACCCTGGTACAGCGCTATCTATTAACCAGACTATATAGTAGACAGTGAAGAGAACGAGGTAGTGATTTCCGGGAACAACGGATCCGTACTTAGTCCCCAATCTGTTGTGAGAACATGGAGGCTTTAGGGTCTGAGCTTCAGAAGAGATTCTTCTGACTGATAAATGATAAGCCTGTTATTACTGCTGTGTGCTGGAGACATCATTGGGATCTGCTTCAGGAAGTGACGTCTGACTCTATTGCTGTTTATCTATCATGCAACTAGACACACAATAGTTTAACATAAAAAATGCTGTCACGTAAATTCAGGTGTTAATTTAGATCTATGATGATCAAGACAGAGACGGCACTGATAAGAAAAGATCCCAGAGTTCCCATGAAGACAACAAGAACCAGATTCAAAACCATCACCTGTTGTTGAAAACTCAATAATGTTTTTATGTCTATAAAGTTCTAAATGCTTTTGTTAAAGAAGGTGTGTACAATGTCCAGCCCCAGGTGCCAAATGTGGCCTATGGACAGATGTTAACTGGGCAATAGCATAAAATATATGATAGAGATCCCTCAGACCAACACGTTGTAATTTTTCCTTTAACCCGATGGTGGCAGCAGACTGTGCGAACACAATTAGCTAAATTGCAAGAAATGTCTTTTTATTTAGCGAGCGCCCAGGAATAACCGTAGCCTACAAACATGACCGGAGCAGACGCTCTATATCAGATCGCAGACTCTCTATTGTGACACCTATGAATGAATTCACAGAATGATTTTTTAGGGATGTGGTAGCCTAGTGGTTAAGGTGTTGGGCTACCAATCGGAAGGTTGTGAGTTCGATTCATAAGTCCACCAAGCTGCCACTTTTTAAAAACAATTTGTAAACAATTACTCACTCACTCTCTACCGCTTATCCGAACTTCTCGGGTCACGGGGAGCATATGCCTATCTCAGGTGTCATCGGGCATCGAGGCAGGATACACCCTGGACGGAGTGCCAACCCATCACAGGGCACACACACACTACAGATAATTTCCAGAGATGCCAATCAACCTACCATGCATGTCTTTGGACCGGGGGAGGAAACCGGAGTACCCGGAGGAAACCCCCGAGGCAAGGGGAGAACATGCAAACTCCATACACACAAGGTGGAGGTGGGAATCGAACCCCCAACCCTGGAGGTGTGAGGCGAACATGCTAACCACTAAGCCACCATGCCCCCCTAAAAATAATTATTTAATTATAATTGTATTCCCTTAATTATGCTTGGTCTCTGAACCAAATAGCAAAAGTAGTTCTAAACTAATTGCTACAACAGTTTGGATATAATTAAAAACTTTCAAGCTGAAAGTCTGCAGTTTGAGTTGATTTTCATTATTCAATTAAAATATCTCCTGATATACTCTTCTAGATATATGCATACGATTGTTTAGTTTTGTGACTATATATATATATATATATATATATATATATATATATATATATATATATATATATATATATATATGTCCTTGACACGGTTATTTGGAATTGCTCATTATTTTTTGTCCTTTCTGAAATCTATGCTGTGTGTAACAACAGCCTGCCTTTATTTAAATAGTCCCCCCCATTTTTATTTATTTGCTTGTTTGTTTGTTTATTTATTTATTTTTCTGACTAAGAAAGGCAAACCATGTCATTATAGATATTTTGCCATACAGTATGTCACACATATGACATGTTCAGTATTTACCCCCAGCATTTAGATCATCCCACTCCAGCGCATCCTGCATTTCACACCACACTGTCATTTTACAGTCTTTCTTTTTCTGCCTTATTTTTCTTATTCAAATGTTTTTAACCACCACGTTTGAAAACAAAAGCTTAATATTCAGTGATGAATACAGACTCAAATGAAAGATGAGCTAGATCAAAACAATTACGCTCCGTTCACCCTGACTGCCTGGGGCTTAGGTGTTTGTGATACATTTAATTTTTCTATTCTCTTATGAAAACAAATCCCCCCAAAACTGTGGAAAATGGTATTTTATATTAGATTGAGTGATGTAATTGAATACATGACAGAATTTAAACAGAGGTTATGTTTTAGCAATTCATATCAGTGCATAATCCTTTCACCATCCAATCATCCGATGATGTTTAGATGTTTCTTTAGACTTACTAGAAAAGTAGCTTTATAGCAAAGGCTTTAAATACAAGACATTTTCGCTCCTCCATTGAAGTATATTAACAGTAAAGAGTGAATCATCTTGATGGGATTAATTAACACACCCCCCCCCCCCCCCCCCCTAAACAGTATGTTCCAGACATTTCTCATTTTACTTCTGAAATAAATACTGAATTATTTTTGTTGAATCAAATCTTTATTTGGGGAAGTCGTGGCCTAATGGTTAGAGAGTCTGTCTCGTAACCCAGAGGTTGTGGGTTTGAGTCTCGGGCTGGCCACAACTGAGGTGCCCTTGAGCAAGGCACAGAATCCCCCCAACTGCTCCCCAGCATAAATGGCTGCCCACTGCTCCGGGGGTGTGTTCACGGTGTGTGTGTGTGTGTGTGTGTTCACTGCTGTGTGTGTGTGTGCACTTTGGATGGGTTAAATGCAGAGAATGGGTCACCCTACTTAGCCGTATGTCACGTCACTGTCACTATCTTGATTAAATACATTTGGTCATAAAGTAGTAACTCTTTAGCTGCAGTACTAGCTTTCTTACCAGGGAACTTACCATCCATTATGTTTATTATTATTATTATTATTATTATTATTATTTACTTGATATAACACCCTGATTACCACCGCAGTTTAATATCTCATCTAGGTCAACTTGTGGGTGTCCGTGGCCCTGTTTTAGAGTGGTTTTGGTCCTACTTAACAAATAGAACTTTTTCTGTGGGTCTAGGTGGTCTAGAATCCTCCACTGCTCCCTTGTCCTATAGGGTTCCACAGGGCTCGGTTCTGGGGCCATTATTCTTTTTGCTTTATCTGCTTTCCCTGGGGTCCATCCTTAGACACTATTGGATCTCCTTCCACTTTTATGCAGATGACACCCAAATCTACATACATGTAATGGGAAAGGAGGGTTTCTCCATTGCACATCTGCTTTCATGTCTTGATGCCATTAAACCTTGGATGGCAGTGAATTTTCTCCATTTTAATGATAACAAGACAGAGGTGATGTTTTTTGGCTCCTGTAAGTCTCCCCCCTGTTGAGCCGTGTCCCTTGGAATCCTATGTTAGACCTGTGATAACTAATCGAGGCTTTGAAATGGAGGTTGATCTTAAATTGTATTGCCAAATTAGTGCAGTGGTGAAGTCCAGCTGAAGGCTGAAGGCGCCTGGCTATAATAAAACCTCTTGTGTCCAGGCAACAATTTGAGACCGTAATCCCTGCCTTTATTACATCTCGACTGGATTACTCTGTCTCGCCGTCAATTAGTCCAAAACACTGCTGCACGTCTTTTGACTGGTGCAAGAAAATATGACCATATAACACCAATTTTGGGATCACTTCACTGACTGCCAGTGTACTATAGGGTTCAGTTTAAAACAGTGGTCCCCATCCCCCAGGCCGCGGACCGGTACCGGTCCGTGGACCAAATGGTACCGGGCCGCCCAAGGAACATTAAATTATTTCCATTTTATTTACTGTGGTGTATTTCTCTCGGGTTTGTGCGACTTTCCATGGACGAGAGGTTAACCGGGAGCTGAGAGACGTCACCTAAAGCCGCACCGATACCGCGCATGCGCAAAATATCATGATATCGGGCCGGGTTTAGGTGACGTCTGGAGCTGGTGTTGTAGCTTTGGTGGAGAGAGAAGGTGTGTATCGCTCTTCTCTCTGTTCACCGGTACTTTGTCATGTTTAACAGTGCTTGGTGTACGTGTATATTGTGTTTGCTCAAATTTAACCCACAAATGAGCAAAAATGAGCACGAAACAGACGTCGTTAGAAAGTCAGAACCTCTGCCAGTGTTCTGGATTAAAGTCATGGTGGAATACCCTGAGATTGTCACCACAGCACTTAAATCCTTATTGCCATTTCCGACATGCTGTCTGTGTGAAGCGGGGATTTCTGCAGTGACGGCAACCGAAACAAAACAACACACTTCACATGGAACCGTCTCGTTGCAAAGAAACAAGCTCAGGGTTCTCATTGATTTAGCGTTGTAGTGAGTTAAAAATTCATGTTTAAATACAATTTAAATAAAAGTTATTTATTTTAATTTAATTGTATAGCCGGCACCCCCCACATTGACCGGTCCGTGGCGAACAAAATGTTGGGGACCGCTGGTTTAAAGTACTATATATTTTTTTAAATCTTTAAATGGTCAGACATACTGTACAGTATCTTACTGAACTGCTTCACCCCTACAGTCCTGCCCGTTCGCTTAGGTCAGCTGATCAGTTGCTTCTTGACACCAAAAGATCATTATTATTTATACATGCTGACATTGTCGGGTAATATTGTGTGTGATACTTTAGGCCCGACGCTATTTTTTCCGGGTCTTTATGGTGTAGTCATGTTTTGTTAGGTTATCTAAGTTTCCATGTAATAGTTATGATTTGTTTCTGTCACGTTTTATGTAAGTTGTTTTTTGCTGTTGTTTTGTTAAATAAAAGCAGTACACAAACTGAATCCCTGCATTTGGGTCTAATCTGATATTGTTGGAGATCCGGGTCCTCTCTCTCTCTCTCTCTCTCTCTCTCTCTCTCTCTCTCTCTCTCTCTCTCTGTCTGTCTGTCTGTCTGTCTGTCTCTTTTATTTTACTTTAATCAGGACCTGATATACTCCAGCAAAAAAAGCCTCACTAGTGCAGCAGATCACTAGTTAATTAACATGCTTTCTGATGGATATTAGGGGTAGATGTTAGAGATAAACAGTCATTTACTGTAATTTTACACTAATTCTGTTTCTAACGTTGCTCTGAGAGTATTGTGCTATAGGTAGAAATTAAATAAGTAAGTAATAAAATAAAACAATACAAGATAATGAATAAATAAATAAATAAATAAATTCCCATCAACTTCATCAGCCAGAATATTACACTTTCATGTATGGCATGCAGATTCATTTGAAATGGTCTGAAAGCAGGTACAGAAACACAACGTGGAAAATGAAGTACTGTAGAACCATAAACATCAACCTTTTTAATCTAACAGAATTAGATTATTGGTGAATATAAAAATACAAATTCCAAACAGATTTCTTTTTAATTCTTTAACTTTAGTTGAATTGCATTGTCTGTTTGTTTTCCTGTAAAATGTTATGTCTCTTTTGACTTCCTGTCTGTCTTGTATTTGTAGTTATGACATTTTGGCCAAAGCCTTTTATCCAGATCAACTCACATTTCTACAGCTGAGCAATGGAGGGTTAAGAGCCTTGATTAGGGGCCCAGTTACTGTCAGGATCCAGCCCGGACTTTGACCACAGGGCAACAGGGTTCACAGGGTTGTCACTTCCTCCCCATCTTGTGTATTTAACCATATATATTACTGTATCTATTATTTTATTTAATAAACCTGTTTATTTTATGCTTATCCTGCATTTGGGTCTGTTTTCTCCTCGCATCGCTGACAGCTGCTGTATGTGGCCCTGGGGTTTAAACTCACAACCTTCGAATCGGTCGTCCACCATCTTAACCACTTCGCTGCCACTTCGCTTGTATCTAACCTGTGCCTTATTTTTATTCCTTTACATTATTTTTAATATCTACCTTAGTGTAATTAAAATAAATAAATAAAATGTAGAATTTTAATTATTGTACCATCTAATATATTTTTTCTCATTACTAGTAATAGTTATTTTTTAACGTCCTTTGGATTTTTTTTTTTATCTGGCGTGTGTTTGTATTTCTGCTCAGTTCTATTTAGTCTAAAAAAAAAAAAAAACAGGTGGATAGAAACCCCACCAGTGTGTAATTGGCCATTAGAACCATCTCAGCCAGCCCACTAACAGCTTTGCCTTATGACCATCCAGCACGTTCACACCACAGAAGATCTCCTTGGACATGTGAAATCTACCCTAACAGAATGTGTTAATTGCATAACCGTAATTAGTCAGAGCGGAAATGACCAGACGCAGCCAGCATGGTGAAATGCCAGAAAATGCCGTTTTTGTCCTCCTGCTGTCCGGGACACGTGTCCGCTTGTCACTCTGCCGTTACAGGACTTGATTCCTCACAGCACGTTCTCTTTGTGGAAAACTTTGTTTGTCCAAACAAGACTCCAGATCTTAATTCATCTCTGTGTCTCATGAGGAGTTTTGGTGTTAAACAGTGGCTCTCTTTTAAATAAGATTTATTCTGTTATTTCATCTGACATTTACAAGGAACTGCTGATTTCCCACAAGTCTTGGTGTGTACCTTGTGCCTAAGCCATGAACAGCTGCACTGCTCTCCCTTCACTTTATTTTAGATTTTGTCCAAGCAATCTTATTGGAAATGGCTTTACTTTGTTTCACTAGTTATCGGTAAAGCCGACTGCTCCAGAGCTCTCCCTGAAGCAGACAATAAAACTCACACCGAGGCTGAACTTTATATTACTGTTCTGAAATCAGATTTCATTTTTCCTTTCATTTCACTTTCTATCTTCACTACTAAATAATCTGAGATGTCGCTTTATCTCCCGCGACGTTTGTCTGTTTCATTATACGACGTAGCCATAGAGATCCTAAGCGTTTCTACGATCTTGTTTACATTTACATTTATGGCATTTATCAGACACCCTTATCCAGAGTGACTTACAACTGAGCAACTGAGGGTTAAGGGCCTTGCTCAGGGGCCCAGCAGTGACAGCTTGGGTGAATCTTGTGCATGGAAAATATGTTTAGCAAAGAAACGCATTCGTTTGCGCACCGGATGAAATCTAGTCGCTCGTCGGTTTGTATTTTGGTCATCATTGGTTGAACAGCGGCTCAGACAGAAGTGTAGCTGAAAATTTCAGGTTTGTAATAATGCTCTTGGGTTAAATGATTATTCTTCAGAATTCTAACAAATACTGTATACAGCTTTTACAACATACACAGGGACTCGTTTATCAGACGCTCCATGTGATTGAAGTCAAATAAATGGATTGCAAAGTCAAATACACGTAAGGAGATGTTTTCGCGAAAGAGGACTCTGTAATTTGTAAAGAATTTCACCCAGTCCACCAGATGGCGCTCTTGTCTGAATACTAGCTACTTGCTGGTGGTGGGTTAAGGGCCTTGCTCAATTGCCCAGCAGTGGCAGCTCGTCAGTGGTGGGGTTTGAATCCCGACCTTCCGATCAACAACCCATGGTCTCAACCATGTGAGCTAGAACTACCACCTAAAGTTTATTGACAAGGATTAACAGTCCATCACCTTAAACTCTCATCTTACGATCCACAAGCTTACTATAAATGTATGAAAAAGTAAAAAAAAAAAATAAAAATTATGACATCATTATTTGATTAAGAAAAGTATCTTGTGGAATTAATGGTATAAATCACTTCAAGGCATGTTGTTATAGGACAACATGCCATAACTCACTCTGTCGCCCCCTTTAGGACAGGAGTCTTATTACTGTATAATTCTTATAGATTAGATTTATATTATTATTATTATTATTATTATTATTATTATTATTATTATTATTATTATTATTATTATTATAATACTAAGATACTAAGCTAAAATACTAAGATAAATATGGGGGGGAAGAAATAAATATGCATAGTGTATGAATTTTAAACTACAAAAAAAAGAGAAAAATAAACAAACACATGTTGTGACCTCACATTGTGTTCACAAATAAATGCAAATAATTGATATTAGTAAGAAGAAGAAAAAAACAAATCAAGAAATAAATATTGTTTTTATCACGTAATAAAGCACTGCTATTTTCAATGTTTAAAAATCGCCGACTGCTAAATAATGAATTATTTTTTGTTTTTATTTCATTCATTCAATTTTATTTCTGAATTTTATTAAAATGTTATTCAAATCAGTTTTTTTTTCTTTTTTTTTTTGTCCTACAGCGAAACAATAGAAAACGTTCTAGAAGTGTGACTGTGTTAGAATTCACTCCACCATGAACCCGTCATGGAAACACAGCCTCTGGTCAAAGGGAAAGTGGTTTTGGTGGCTGCTAATAGGTGTGAAACAACAGAGGACCAGTGGACATGATGTCACCCTGATGACCACGACTGATGGTTAACCATCAAGAACCTAAAATACACCTCTGTTTATAAGGCTGTGTTCACAAACCCATATCAACAATTACACACACTCTGGTTACTCTGGTTAAGTGGCGCATCCATCGTCCGTGTGTTACTATAGAAACGCTTAAAAAAAATGTTTTCCCAAATTACAGGCAGGAAGTGTCACAGACCAGCTAAGTGTCACAGATGGACTCGGTTACCATAGAGCTGCTAATTAGCATGCGTACAAGCAGTGTGAGTCAGCAGGAAGTGTGTGTGTGTGTGTGTGTGTGTGTGTGTGTGTGTGTGTGTGTGTGTGTGTGTGTGTGTGTGTTAGAGAGAAAAAAATGGAGGGAAGAAAACTCGCACCATTGTTTGTTCATGTACAGAATCAAACAAGGAAGCATGCGATTCCACACGATTATCCGCTCCAGCCGGGCTCGTTAGCGCTTAGTTACACTAAAAGGTTTGTAATTTTTGGCAGGAATAAACATTACACTACAGAAAATGTGTGTACGGTAGGCGGTGAACTCCTCACAGTATCTGATGTGCTTCTGAGCATGTTTAATCTGTCGGCTGTAACGCCTACAACAGGGAGTCCCGGCCTCCTGCCGAGTTTATCTGCAGTCCTAATCAAACGCTCTTTCATACCGTATTCTAATGATCCTGAGCCTCGCTGTGGGAAAGAAGGTGAAAATATACTGTATATCTCCCTTGAATCCTAGCTGACATGCTGTACGTTTACAATACAGCACAACAGATCTCCAGGATTGCTGCCTCTGTACAGGAATCAGCTCATGTGTTTAACTCTAAATCCATAAGATAATTACCGTATGTGTGATTGTCTGCTGATGTATGGACTGTACATGGCAGCTTCATTTGTATTGTCCAATTGGCTCACGTCTGATTATTCATTAGTAACGCTGTTAGCATTGGCTTCCATGCTCTTTTATTTATTAAAATGTTGTTCACGATGACTAATGTTCTGGGCTCAGCTATTAGGACCATATATTATGTTTGTTTCCTGGCAGGAGACTGTGTGTGTGTGTGTGTGTGTGTGTGTGTGTGTGTGTGTGTGTGTGTGTGTGTGTGTCAGCAAAATGTAAGTAAGGACCAAGTTATGTCTGATAAACGACACTGATACTTAATAAACGGAGAATGAGTTTAGAAGAAAAAAGCGGCTTACTGTATTATTATGTGCTCGAACAATCAACAGCATTTAATAGATCTGGGATTTCTTTAGTGCTGCAAGACAGGAATCTGATATTTTTAGACTAAACCCTATTGGTGTCTGATCTAGAACAGAACAGAGCTGATGGAGCGATAGAGATCAAATATGTAAACAATTAAAATAAATACCAGGGAAATTCTATAACATCAAAACAGGGGGGGGGGGGGGGAGAGAGAGAGAGAGAGAGAGAGAGAGAGAGAGAGAGAGAGAGAGAGAGAACCCGGATCTCCAACAATATCAGATTAGACCCAAATGCAGGGATTCAGTTTGTGTACTGCTTTTATTTAACAAAACAACAGCAAAAAACAACTTACAATAAACATGTTAAGACCTGAATACAATTGCATGTAAACATAAATAAATAAATAGATAGATAGATAGATAGATAGATAGATAGATAGATAGATAGATAGATAGATAGATAGATAGATAGATAATTAATTGATTAAATAATTAATTAAATAATTAATCAATCGATCGATTAATTAATTACTTAATTAATCGATCGATTGATTAGTTAATTAATCAATTAGTTAACTAAATAAATAAATAAATAAATACATTTTTTAATTCCTTTATTTTTGTGATATGGAAACGTATATGTTTTGGAAACACCGTTATTAATGATCCAATTGCTTAAATCCTTTAAATAAATATTTGAAAAATATCAATATTCTGTTCACAAAAGCAAACTCTGAGGAGAATAATCTTTATTTCTGTTCTTGTTCAGTACAATCACTAATGAAATACAAAGTAAACAGAGATCGTTCCATACAGTAGTGTTATTACCTGAGCTCGTGTACGATGCACAACGTTCCATAACATAATCATCTGTGGTCATGACATTGATTGTGGCCTCAATATATTCATTCATAGCCTCAGTATATCAATCCACCACCACCACCACCACATTATATTAACAATAAACACAGTGTCACCATTTCTTAGTGACTCCTTTTATTATTACTCATTCATCATGCTTATAAACAGCCGTTTGCAATCGATCTGATATATTAAGCAGAATTTTACCCTTTTTATCTGTACACTGAGTTCTCATCTGCAGGCAGAACAGAAATGGGTTCGATATCAACATTTACTTTTTATTTTATTTTCAATGTTCATATGAGCTTCATATCTGAATATCATATTCATATTTGACTGTATATTACAATCACACCCCCAGTGTCACCCATATGAGGATGAGGTTCCCCCTTGAGTCCGGTTCCTCTCAAGGTTTCTTCCTTTACCAATTTAAGGGAGTTTTTCCTTGCCACTGCTGCCTGAGTCACCTCAGACTTGCTCATAGGGGGATAAATACTTACAGATTGTGAACAGAATAAAAATTCAAGATTATATATATATATATATATATATATATATATATATATATATATATATAAAATCTTGAATTTTTATTCTGTTCATTCTTTTTCTTTTATTATTCCTTATTTCTTTTATTATTCCTTATGTTTACCTTCTGCTCTATGTTTATGTTCTGTAAAGCTGCTTTGAGACAATGTCTATTGTAAAAAGCGCTATACAAATAAACTTGAAATGAATTGAATATCAACCACCACCAGAGATGGGGGACTCGAGTCATATGACTTGACTCGAGTCAGAGTTAAGTTGCCAATTTGAGACTTGAGACTTGCTTGACAAATATTAAAAAAAAGACTCGACTTGACTTTGACTTGACATTCATGACTTGAGACTTACTTGTGGGACTCTCACCTCTGACCACCACTGTAGAGTCGGACATGACAAAGACATTCAGTGCTGAATATGTGCACAACAATACAGGAGCACATTTAATTTGTTGGCCTTTGGGGTAATAAAAAGGTTAATAGGAAATAAAGTTAGACATGGAGAGTTATTAAAGCAGACGTGGTTTGCACCAAGTTGATTAGATGTTGAACCAAGATGATGAGAACCATGTTATTAGATCATTTTAAACATATAATAATTCAAAATATTTTTTTTTCTAGGAGATTTTCATTGTCACTGTCACCTCTGGCTCGCTCATTCAGAATAAATGTATAAATAATGCTATACAAACAGAATTTTACTATCACACATATATCATATGAGTCATATGAGTCATATGACTCATTTATTTTCACATGATTCTGACACGTGATTTGTATATTTTTCCATGATTTTGACACAATTCATTCATTTTCATGTGTGATTCTGACACACGATTCATTTTATTTTCACATGATTTTGACTGATGAGTAATTTATTTTCACATGATTCTGACATGATTCATTTATTTTTAAATGATTTTGATTCATTTACATTCACATCTGATTCTGAGACATGATTCAAATTTATCACAGTTGAAAAGATTCTTCATTTATGAAAAATTGTAAAGGGATTTTGTTGAACTTTTTGAAATTTTGTCTGAAAAAAGCTAATTAAATCAAATCTCTAGTAATCTGGATGGTTTTGTCATGTTTCCACAGTACAGGTTTAAGGTTCTTGTTTCCATCTGCCATCTTAAACAGTACTGTATGTCAAGAAACCTTAAGAGGAACCAGACTCATAATGGAACCCATCTTCATCTGATATAATCAAAGTGTCATTGTGAAACATTTCCCTTCTATAACCGAGTGCTGCGCACTGTGCCATTGTGTAACCAGGAACTTTAACCTGAACTTTGTTAAACTCTTTGTTCAATTTAATGGACAGTTCTGGATACGATCAAGATGTACGTCAAGATCTTTTCCCTGCCAAGTAGTGTTCATATTCAAAACTCAAATGAATGACAGATCAAGGTAAATCGTCTAGATGATCGTGTGTCCAAGTACCAACTCTGAATATTTTATTTCTTTATGTCTTCATGCTGTCAAGGGTAGTTTTCATAAGTGCCAAAAAGGTATGACAAGTTCCTCAGAGGAAAAAGTCTTCAGCTGATCCAGATGCTGGGTCCAAAATCACAGAAAAGTTTTTACAAATCTGTACTAGTGAATAGTGCCACTTCTTCTCATGAGTGCACTTCGCATAAACATACAAGTACGTGTTGATCTGCCGAGGCTTTCTATAAGGAGAAGTTTAACACATTTGTTAGGAGTCTAAGTGTCAGCATTTTGTTAAAAATGAGCTTTAATTCTACGTATTTTAAAGTCCTCTTCCTATAATGAATCTATTGTCATGCGATTCCCACATGATTCATTTGTTACGATGTGATTTTCAGATGATTAATTTATTTTTTGCATGATTCTGACACATGATTCATTGGTTGCCATGTGATTTTCAGATGATTCATTTATTTTTTGCGTGATTCTGACACATGATTCATTTGTTGCTATGTGATTTTCAGATGATTCGTTAATTTTTTGCGTGATTCTGACACATGATTCATTTATTGCCATGTGATTTTCAGATGATTCATTAATTTTTTTTGTGTGATTCTGACACATGATTCATTTGTTACCATGTGATTTTCAGATGATTCATTTATTTTTTGCGTGATTCTGACACATGATTCATTTGTTGCCATGTGATTTTCAGATGATTCGTTATTTTTTTCGTGTGATTCTGACACATGATTCATTTAAATTTGTGTTTATCTGACACAAGTTTTTTCTTTTCACTTGATTCTTACAGATGATTCATTTACAGTAAGTTTACCTAGTATTCTGACTTAGGGTTCATTTACATACAGCGTGAATCTGATACGAGTCATTTATTTTCGCAAGAATCCCCAAAAGTCCTTTGTTAAAGTAAAACGTATTTTGATGTGAGCAGTCAGTGTTGGAGATCTGATCTTCTACTACTGCTACTTCTATCTAGTCCAACTATTTAAAACCAACATTACTAAAAAAGTTTATGATGATATTCATACTCAAACTAGAAATCACTCAGTTAATCTCTGCTTTTCAGTATTTTCTTCTAACCAGGAATAAATTCGCTCCATCCCACGCATCATATGCAGAATCGTTTTCCTCAAACTGTTAAATTTACATTTCACTACAATCATCTATCCATTCGAGCACAAGCTGCGGAGAAGACTGGGGCTGTGACCGGAATAAAAATGTGTGAGTTTTTCCCTCTTTCATTCTTTAAAACTTGCGAACTCTATTTGAGGTAAAAAAAAAAAAAAAACCTCGAAGGATACGATTTTAAACAGAGAGAGAGAGAGAGAGAGAGAGAGAGAGAGAGAGAGGAAACTTCATTTGTTTTTCTGCTTCTTTATTTATTCATGCTGTGAGGTTTGCCGGGAGGGAATCTAAGACAAGCCTAATTCTCCATGTTACTTATTTGTAAGGTTAAAATAGCCTTTAAAGTTTACAAGAATGCTGTTGGAGAAATTTTGACCTTTCTGTGACCTTGAAATTTTTTTGGATTGATTGAAGAATCTTATTATTGTATGTGCGAGTTATGATGATTATTCTACTCAGTCTTGAGATGTCTGTTTCTGACACGATTCATTTACATTCACAGGTGATTCTAACACATGATTCATTTACATTTACAGGTGATTCTAACACATGATTCATTTACATTTACAGGTGATTCTAACACATGATTCATTTACATTTACAGGTGATTCTAACACACGATTCATTTACATTTACAGGTGATTCTAACACATGATTCATTTACATTTACAGGTGATTCTAACACATGATTCATTTACATGTACAGGTGATTCTAACACACGATTCATTTACATTTACAGGTGATACTAACACGTGATTCATTTACATTTACAGGTGATACTAACACGTGATTCATTTACATTTACAGGTGATACTAACACGTGATTCATTTACATTTACAGGTGATGCTTACACATGATTCATTTACATGTACAGGTGATTCTGACACATGATTCATTTACATGTGATTCTAACACATGATTCTATTACATTCACAGGTGATACTTACATACAATTCAGTTATATTCACAGGTAATTCTTACACATGATTCAATTACATTCACAGGTGATTCTTACACATGATTCAATTACATTCACAGGTGATTCATACACATGATTCAGTTACATTCACAGGTGATTCTTACACACGATTCAATTACATTCACAGGTGATTCGTACACATGATTCAATTACATTCACAGGTGATTCGTACACATGATTCAATTACATTCACAGGTGATACTTACATACAATTCAGTTATATTCACAGGTAATTCTTACACATGATTCAATTACATTCACAGGTGATTCTTGCACATGATTCAATTACATTCACAGGTGATTCATACACATGATTCAGTTACATTCACAGGTGATTCATACACATGATTCAGTTACACTCACAGGTGATTCTTACACACGATTCAATTACATTCACAGGTGATTCGTACACATGATTCAATTACATTCACAGGTGATTCGTACACATGATTCAATTACATTCACAGGTGATACATACAATTCAGTTATATTCACAGGTAATTCTTACACATGATTCAATTACATTCACAGGTGATTCTTGCACATGATTCAATTACATTCACAGGTGATTCATACACATGATTCAGTTACATTCACAGGTGATTCTTACACACGATTCAATTACATTCACAGGTGATTCGTACACATGATTCAATTACATTCACAGGTGATTCTTGCACATGATTCAATTACATTCACAGGTGATTCATACACATGATTCAGTTACATTCACAGGTGATTCTTACACATGATTCAATTACATTCACAGGTGATTCATACACATGATTCACTTACATTCACAGGTGATTCTTACACACAATTCAATTACATTCACAGGGGATACTTACATACAATTCAGTTATTCACAGGTGATTCTTACATACGATTCAGTTACATTCATATGTGATTCTTACATACAATTCAATTACATTCACAGGTGATTCTTACATACGATTCAGTTACATTCACATGTGATTCTTACATACGATTCAGTTACATTCACAGGTGATACATGTTTCATTTATATTGCATAAATCAAAAATGTTCTACACACAATTCATATGTGCAGTATTCTGGCTCTGTATCATTTCTGTTTAGCTCATTTTTTTTAACTCTTCAGCTCTTCCTGTTGAACAGAAAAACACTTCTGCATCACATGCTGGGTTTAACTGCTTTGTGGTTACACTTCATTGATGTTAAACATTGTCTGGGGAAACAAACCCAATGGTGGCAAGTGGCAGCCATCAGGAGCTGCACCAGTGCACATGCACAGTGTTCTGATGGGACGTCGCTTCGTTCTCGAAACACAGCGGCGCTGTCACGCTTATTTATCGTCTGCAAGAAGAAAATGATTACACAGAGCACTAAATCAATACGATGAAGAATGGTTGCATTGCCGTTCTGCCTCCATTTTTCTCCATCGTTCCTTCCTCTTCCTCCGTGTCTCTCACATCACCCCCAACCCCCCACCCCCTTGCCTAATTAGGCTGCGAGATGCAGAAGGGCCACATTTTTATGCAAACTTTATGAACTGCTGCAGCTCCATCTTGACGTAGTTCATCTGTTTTTATGTGTCTGTCGTCGTTACTTGCCTCGCGTTAGCTTTGTGAGATGAGGATTTAGCTTTGTTGACAGCAGCAATATGGAGGTGGAGAGAATAACACAGTCACCAGATTTAGTGTCAGAACAAATCATCTTTATCGTTAACTTGAATAAAAGGTGTATTAGGCCTAAAACATTACACCAGAAACACAACAGACATGACCTTCACATGTGAATAATAACACTTTATTCATTCTTTTACTGTACGTGGATTCATTCATTCATTCATTCATTCAGCCATTCATTCATTGACACTTGATTTTTTATACCTATTTATTTTTCACTTGTAATTCTGACATAAATAAATTATTCACTTGTGGATCTGGCATATCATTCATTTTGTCGTTCAAGTTCAACTTTGTCATTTCCCGAAGGCAATTTTTGTTACAGGCATATCACAAAAAACAAACAGAACATGAAGCAACACATTCACAATTCACAAAAAATAAAAAAAACTTTACCTCGTATTTAAAAGTTTAACAGCTGATGGCACAAATGAATGTTTGAACCTATTTGTTTTACTAATTATGATCCTGTACCTAATACCAGAGGGGAGAAGGTCAAACTCATTATACATAGGGTGGGATTCATCTGATAATATACTCTAGGCTTTAACCCAAAACCCCTCTACAGTACTCTAACTGTACTCTGCTTCCTCCCTGTTATTTTACTTCTCTGATTTTCAATTCTCTATAAACTTCTCTTATTTTTCACAATTAGAGAATTAAACCAACACACAAGATTGAGGTCGTGTTAAGACAAAGGTGAGTGAGGATCCAAATGCAGTTTGAGGGTTTAATAATCCAACACACAAAACAGATAAAAAGGCAGGAAGGCAACACAAGGCAGAACACTGAGCGAACCGGTAACATGGAACAGAAACACACAACATACTGGACCAACAACGACTAACACCAGGAAAGTGAACAAACAGAGTAGATGTAGTAAACAGGAACCAATCACAAAGCGGAGACAATCAGAGACAAAGACAAAACACCTGGAGGAAA
>NC_062527.1:20561234-20573734 GCF_022655615.1 Tachysurus fulvidraco | reverse complement strand
CTGCCCTGACCCCACCTCAACCTCGGTGACATCATCACTAGGTTCTTATTTAAATAGGAAGAAGGGAAGCATGGTGGAGAGTAGAAGTGGTGTATTTTGTTGAACTAGTGACTGTTGTGTAAGTAATTGTTTCTTTTCTACTTTTGACTTCCGCATGTTTTCCTCAACTTTGAGTTTGGTTTTCATCTTTGAACGTGTTCACTGGCAGTAGGTGTGTGGTTGCCATTTTTCTTTAGAGTGGGTTCTTTTTTCCTTGTTTCTGGTATTTAAGCCCCACTGTATTTCTCGTTTGATTTAATTTCACATAAGAAATTTCTTACATATATTCAAGTCTACAATTCTCTTGTGTTTGTCATTCTGTAACATGATTAACAAGATATCAACTCATCAAATCCAGAGCTATCACTCTTTCTGACTCAACCCTAGGGTAGTAACTAAATAACTATCTAAATAAATAAATAAAATGATGTTTTCACACACCCACACACACACACAAACACACATATATAATCATATATATCATATATATATATATATATAATCATAAAATAAACACTAAAAAAGCATGTAAAAGCTTACATGACATGAGAATAAAAAAATCCAAGACAATTAAATGTGTCAGTTTTATTTTTCCAATACAATTAAATGTTTCATTCATCGTAAATAAATGATTCTTAACAAAAAAAAAACATTTGGAAATGAATGAATTATGATTTTAAGCATAAATAGATAGATAGATAGATAGATAGATAGATAGATAGATAGATAGATAGATAGATAGATAGATAGATAGATAGATAGATAGATAGATAGATAGATAGATGGATGGATAGATAGATAGATAGTATCATTAGACTGCTATTAGACTTCACAATCAGAGCTGCTCCCAGTGAACCAGTCTCCATAATACACACCGTTATTACTGTTTCACTGCAATAATAACAATAACAAAGTATTTTAATCATGTGCAATAACAAGAATTTTTTGAAAAATGTGCAATATTACCTCTGTGTGATATGTCTTCAGTGTAACCACTACTCTTTTTATACGTTTTTGTTTTTGTATATACTGTATATTATATCATGTCTTTATTCTTTTATATATTTTTGCTGCTGTAACAGTGAAATTTCCCCATTGTGAGACGAATAAAGGTATATCTTATCTTATCTTCTCTTATCTTCTCTTCTCTTCTCTTCTCTTCTCTTCTCTTCTCTTATCTTATCTTATCTTATCTTCTCTTCTCTTCTCTTCTCTTATCATTACTATTTTCCACTGTATATATTTTCCACTGAGTGTGATGTACAATTACTGGAACCAGATTTGGAGGATATTTGTGACAAGAACTGTATCCCATATTTGGAAGATGTGAGCAACTAGAACTAAGAATCAGACCATAGTAACATGGCGCACAGTGTATGGTATCCCATCTAGATTGCATGTACCCCTTTTCCACCAAAAAGAACCGGGTGCTGGTTCAGAGCTAGCGCTAGTGCTGGTTCAAAGTTGGTTCCACTGGCGAACCTTCTAAGAACCGGTTTGCCTTTCCGCCGGCTAGTGAGCATCACAGCGCCGAGTGTGACGTCACTGTATACGTGTCACGTGTCCCAGCAACGTTAGCGCAGCAGTGACAAACACAAACAACAACAATGGCGGCTGTTGCTTTACTGTTAATGCTAATGGCTTTGTGAACCTACATTGGCGTCCAAACGTGGCGAATCCAATGTACGTTCCATGTAATCTGTATAAACGGAGGTTGTAATCGATAAAGTACATAACGTTATTTTATCATTTACACAGAAAAAAAGTTAGCTTTAGCATGTAGCTACCTACTATCATGTGTGCTGATAAGTGATTATATTGCGGTAAAGTAAAAGTGTATTAAACATTAGTATACTTAAGGTATATTATCAAATGCGCTAACAGTAGCCCCGCCCACAGCCCCGCCCAAAGCCCCTGACACAAGCGGTTCTTAAGTCTAGACCAAAAACTCTTTGGTGCTACTTAAGAACCACTTTTCCTGCTTCAGAGCCGGTGCTTTGGCTGTCGAAAAAGAAAGAACTGGTTCTAAATTAGGCTCCGAACCTGCACTCGAACTGCCTCGGTGGAAAAGAGGCAATGGAGGACCAGATCACTTGAGATCACACCTCAAGGACATGTGGGATGTAAAAACTTAGTCCTACACTTGGTTGACATAGGGATCCAGAATTGGCTACTACACCAGGAAGACCTACACGTTCAGACTACACTTGGTGGTGTCACACTTGTAAGACGTAGGGTAAAAGTAATGTAATTTAAAACTATTTTGTCCTATTCCTGTTCTTCAAGTTACTTTGTGGGGTTTGGTGGTGGGTTAAACATTAATAAAATATTAAATAAGAGTTATATAAGATCATTTTTATATAAGAAAATCCCCTCTGGTTCCCTATTTTGAGCAGGTAATCCCATCATAATGGGATCACAGAAGTTAATTTGATACATAAACATAGTTATAAAAAATAATAATAATAATTCCTACAAGTGCAACAAAGTGAATACGATCAGATACAAAGCCAGTGGGAGAGATTTGCATTTACTTTTCATTTAATCTGCTGACAGAATCAAGGCACTGTGGGACTTGATTGGTACTACAGTGTGTGTGTGTGTGTGTGTGTGTGTGTGTGTGTGTGTATCACTGACAGACAGCCATGATTTAGGGCCTCGTTTCGGGGTGGCTGCTTTCATTTAGGATCAATGGTGCTTGGCGGCTCTCAGGGATCCGACTTCAACCTTACTCAGCCGTTTAGGTCTTGAAGTTTCAAACCACCTAGAAGTGTTCTTAAGTCAAAAGTAGAGCCGTCGATTAAACGTGAACTCCTGTTGTGTCCTGCAATAACCTTTTGTTTTCTTTGTCAGTCACTGCAGCACTTGTAGGATAGATTCCTTATATACAACTCTAGCTGACTGTCACGTTAGCACTGTTACATATAAACGCTCTTTTACTGAAAATTAGAGGAATGCATTCATTCTTTCATTCATTTTCTACCGCTTATCCGAACTTCTCGGGTCACGGGGAGCCTGTGCCTATCTCAGGCGTCATCGGGCATCGAGGCAGGATACACCCTGGACAAAGTGCCAACCCATCGCAGGGCACACACATACTCTCATTCACTCACACACTATGGACAATTTCCCAGAGATGCCAATCAACCTACCATGCATGTCTTTGGATCGGGGGAGGAAACCGGAGTACCCGGAGGAAACCCCTGAGGCACGGGGAGAACATGCAAACTCCACACACACAAGGCGGAGGCGGAAATCGAAGCCTGAGGCAAACGTGCTAACAGCTAAGCCACCGTGACCCCCTAGAGGAATGCATACTCAGGGAAATTAATTAAATCTTGTAGAAAGTCACTTTTTAGTCTAATTAATGATTTACATTTACAGACTCCCTTATCCAGAGTGACTTACATTTTATCTCATTTTTATATAACCGAGGGTTAAGGGGCTTGCTCAGGGGCCCAGCAGTGGCAAATAGGTGGTCTTAGAAATCAAACTCACAACCTTCCGATTGGTAGCCCAACACCTTAACCACTAGGCTACCATTCTTGTAAATTGCTCCTAAAAACGATAAATGAAGGTTATAGCAATGGTCCAAATAACAATAGATCTACAATCTAGATTGACTTTTCTAAGCCTTCCTGTGTTTTATTTTTTCTGAGCTATTTACGACCCAGGTGTAATTTGAAGACCATCTAGTTATCATGCAGGATTTGGTCATTCAAAATGCTCACCAACAACCAACATTTTCTACAGCTTATCTCAGGCGTCATCGGGCATCGAGGCAGGATACACCCTGGACGGAGTGCCAACCCATCACAGGGCACACACACACACTCTCATTCACTCACACACACACACACTACGGACAATTTTCCAGAGATGCCAATCAACCTACCATGCATGTCTTTGGTCCGCCTTTGGGGAGTAAACCGGAGTACCCGGAGGAAACCCCCGGGGCACGGGGAGAACATGCAAACTCCACACACACACAAGGTGGAGGTGGGAATCGAACCCCAAACCCTGGAGGTGTGAGGCGAACGTGCTAACCGCTAAGCCACCGTGCCCCCCTCACCAACAACCTAAATATCCTAAGGAATAGGAGGTTTGACATTACAACACATTACAGGCAATAAGGAAATTTTCATTAGTTTACAATTGGCACTTTGGCACTCAATTTACAGCCGATGTGATTCTCAAAAAGATCTTCAGCAGCCTTTAGAGAAATGGTGAAATCTAAACACACATTCTTCAACTTTTTGAACATGTGTAAATTCTTTGCTCTCACATATTGACCTGTATCAAACAGAAACCCCTTTCTTGTCTCAATAGTTGAATGTCCTGCACAAAATAATGTAACCTGCAAAGTGGAGGGAAATCATGGATGAAATTCATAGAGCACAGACCAGAAAGTCCCCTAATAAAATGTGTTCATACATCAAATATGGCTGCAAACCTCAGGCTGAATTTAAGCCATTCATGGCCCTAGAAATAAATTAATTCCACGAGGCATCACATACTTTTGAAAGCCTGTCAGTCAGGTATGTGCCCAATCAAAACCCCTTGGACAGAGGTCTATTAAAACCACTACCCATAGCGTGATGCCTCCGTTTCCATTGCTGTAGATTTCATTACCAACCTGCCAGCATCGTGAGGGCCCGGATACAGTTCTTTGGTTAGGTAAAGTGCTGCATGTAGTCAAATCCAAAAGGATTTGGACATTGACAAAGTTCCTAAGTTTAGATGAGGTTGTTAAGGAAGACTTTCAGTTTTCATTTGATGGTATTTACATCCAAATCAAATGACTGGTGTGGGAATTAAAGCACTTTACATGCCTTCCCTCCATTTTTAAGGGACTACAATGTTTATGCTATTCCCTCATATGTTTATATACTGTAGGATTTAGCAAAAAAATGCTATCAGTTGCTGTTAACTTTTTAATATCATGCCCAAAGTGCTGTCAGTGTAAAGCATGTCAAGTAAACATTAAGTCTGGTCAAATCAACTGTGATACTTTCTGAAAAAAGAACAAACACCTAATGCCTCTTTTTCACCAAAAAGAACCGGGTGCTGGTTCAGAGCTAGCGCTAATGCTGGTTTAAAGTTGGTTCCACTGGCGAACCCTCTAAGAACCGGTTTGCCTTTCCACCGGCTAGAGAGCATCACAGCGCCGAGTGTGACGTCACTGTATACGTGTCACGTTACACAGCAACGTTAGCGCAGCAGCGGCAAACACAAGCACAACAACAATGGCGGATGTTGCTTTACTGTTAATGCTCATGGCTTTGCAAACCTACATTGGCATCCAAACGCGGCGAATAAAACGTGTACGTGCAGCTCGGTGTAATCTGTATAAACGGAGGTTGTAATCGATAAAGTACATAACGTTATTTTATCATTAACACAGAGAAAAATGTAGCCTTAGCAAGTAGCTACCTACTATCATGTGTGCTGATAATGTTTCATATCGCGGCAAAGTAAAAGTGTATTAAACATTAGTATACTTAAGGTACATTATCAAATGCGCTAACAGTAGCCCCGCCTACAGCTCCTGACGCAAGCGGTTCTTAAGTCTAGACCAGCAATGTTTTGGTGCTACTTAAGAACCACTTTTCCTGGTTCGGTGCTTTGGCGGTCGAAATAGAAAGAACTGATTCTAAATTAGGCTCCGAACTAGCACTCGAACTGCCTTGGTGGAAAAGGGGCAATAGTGAACAGATCAAGAACCTCCCTTCAGGAAGTAGGTATATCTGTGACAACAATCAAGAACACAAGACATAAAGCACTGATGAGCGCCTAAAAAAACAGGAAGAGTTAGTCAAACTCTTCAGGTTTGAGTTAGTCAAAAACATCTCAAATCAAAACACATCAGATTTCTGCCGGTCGGAGATTGTGAAAGTGACGAAAGTGATGTGACATACAGTACGGCTAAGTACGGTGACCCATACTCAGAATTCGTTCCCTGCATTTAACCCATCCAAAATGCACACACGTACACAGCAGTGAACACACCCCAGGAGCAGTGGGTAGCCATTTATGCCGTGGCACCCGGGGAGCCGTGCTCAAGGGCACCTCAGTCGTGGCCGGCCCGGGACTCGGACCCACAACCTTAGGGTTAGGGGTTAAACTCTCTATTAGGCCACAACTTCCCCCTTGTAGATGAGCTCTACGTGCCCCTCACTTTCTTCATTTCATTAGTTTAATAACGACAAGTAACAGAGATCCTTCGGAACCCTTCATTCCAGTGGTACATTTCCATTTTCTTCTTCTATCAATTCCAAATACAAATGAAGAAGCTTCACCAATACTTTATTGGTGCTTCGCAAACCTTAACTAATGAGCCACCAATTTCCGTTGACGTTGCTGCTACGAAGTCTCCAACTACCCTTTTCACCAAGGTGCCATCTGAGTCTGGTTCCTTTCAAGGTTTCTTCCTCGTATCATCTTAGGTACTGTAGCTTTTTCTTTACTACCATCCAAAACATGTTTGGCTTTCTTATTCGGGATACATTTAAAGCAGCGGTGTCCAATCTTATCCGGAAATTGCCGGTGTGGTTACCAAGCAGAAGCCACACCAGAGTTTACTAAAAACCAAGAACAGCTGATTAAACAGGTGGAATCAGGTGTGGCTTCTGCTTAGTTGGAATGAAAACCTGCACCCACACCTTTGTGGATAAGATTGGCTACCGCTGCTTTAAAGTGTACAATTTATATCCTGGATTTTTGATTTCTGTAAAGCTGCTTTGATACAATAACTATTGTTGAGTTTGCTTAACAAGCTCAATTGAACTGAAATGTATGAAGGTCAGTCATTCTTCTACCGGCTTCTCCAGCATAAAGCTGCTCACACGTCTTACACGAGAGACAGTAAACAACCAGCCCTTATGGAATAGGGGACTGCTCTCAATTTGCATGTAGAACATCTAGATCAACTGCATGCGAGAGGACAGTTCGTTTACTTCACTCCTGACAAACATGCTATTTCCGTCCTGTCTGTAGGAGATAAGTGGAGGTTCCTTAAAAGGGGAAGCAGTACGGATATTTGTGTATGAATATCCGAGGAAGTCTTGCTTTCAGACAGATGACATGCTGTCACCAGTAAATTGGCACCTTTAGGTTACACTCTCAGAGCTTTGTGTTGTCCTTCACTGTCATGAAAATGGCTTTTATAACACTGAGCCTGGCAGCAACTGAAATTTTGTTCAGTCCAGAGAGCCTTTATAACAAAACACATCCTATTAGAAATTAACGGTTTAGCTTTAGCTTTTTTTTTTTTATTTTTTTTTTAGCATTTTTATCCCTTTCTCATCTTGTCAAGTAAAGTCATTGTTTTAGCTTTTATGTTTGTTTTTTTAATTTATTTATTTATTTCATCAGATTATTGTGTAACATGGAATTAAAGGGTGTGCAGATGGACATGGAGTTCTGATGCTTGAAACTTTTATAGTGAATAGAAATAAAAGAAAAGGAAAAAAAAAAAACATAATCCGGTTCCCTTTTAAACCTAACTACTCTCTCACACAAACAACCTGACATCTGCAAACCTCTGGCTCCCCAAAGAGATAATATGATGTATTGTATAATATAGTAATTACATTTAAATAGACATGAAGGACAACGTCGACCTTCATAAAAGCTTCAACGGTTGTAATTTAATGTAATGTCATGTATTTTATATTTAACACATCCTTATCGTGATGACCTGGAACCAAGGGTAAAAATAGGCTGTGATTTTTACCCAGTGGGAGGGGCTTACCCTCTATACCCTGTCAATCGCATTTTTTCATTATTTTTTGAATGATAAGTTGATGCGTTTCTCAGAAATACGCCAAGTGGCTTTTTTTCTTGTATTGATTTATAGAAAGAAAGAAAGAAAAAAAAAAAAGACAAGCTAGTGCTCAAATTAAGTTTATAGCTGCTATAACATGAGCGATCACAGGAAGTGAATAAATTCCATTGCTAGCATCCCACAGCTAGACAAACTTGATCAGAGATTCGATTCAATTCTATATTTTTTATAGCAATTTTTTTATAGCGCATTGCCTCAAAAGTGTCAGAGATCAGCCCGGACTTTTGGCCATGTGCTAATGTTGTTGTTGTTGTTGTTGTTGTTGTTGCTGTCACGTGTCTGCCCCGCCTTCATCTGCTCCTCCCTGTCTCCACACCTGATCCTTAAATGGATGACGAACTTGGGGAACTACTGATAAAGAGAGAGAGAGTCAGGTTAGTAGACACAGCATGCAGCAGAAGCTAGCGCGTACGAGACTGGACCCGTTTAGCTTCAAATGAAAGGGGTTTAACAAATAATAAAGACAACAACGGTAAAAGACGAGAACTAAAACAGTACAAATGATGACACTTAACAACGACTGACAATGACTACATGCGCAGTACAGGCCAAAAGTTTGGACACCCCTTCTCATTCAAAGAGTTTTCTTTATTTTCATGACTATGAAAATTGTAGATTCACACTGAAGGCATCAAAACTATGAATTAACACTAATGTGGAATTATATACGTACATAACAAAAAAGTGTCATATTCTAGGTTCTTCAAAGTCGCCACCTTTTGCTCTGATTACTGCTTTACACACTCTTGGCATTCTCTCGATGAGCTTCAAGAGGTCGTCACCTGAAATGGTCTTCCAACAGTCTTGAAGGAGTTCCCAGAGATGCTTAGCACTTGTTGGCCCTTTTGCCTTCACTCTGCGGTCCAGCTCACCCCAAACCGTCTCGATCGGGTTCAGGTCCGGTGACTGTGGAGGCCAGGTCATCTGGTGCAGCACCCCATCACTCTCCTTCATGGTCAAATAGCCCTTACACAGCCTGGATGTGTTTGGGGTCATTGTCCTGTTGAAAAGGTGGTGTGTCCAAACTTTTGGTCTGTACTGTAACTAACGTAACTAATGATTCACTAATGGCTCAATTTTATACAGAAGACAATGGGACACAATTAGGATCAGGTGTGGAGACAGGGAGGAGCAGACAAAGGCGGGGCAGACACATTAGCACATGCCTAAAAGTCCGGGCTGATCCCTGACAAAAAGTAGCTTTACAGAATTTTTATTTATTTATTTATTTATTTATTTGTTTATTTGTTTGCTTGTTTGTTTGTTTGTTTACAGATTAATAAAATATCCCTTCTATATCTTCATGAATAAAAATGTGTTCTTGTATTTAGTTTGGGGGGAAAAAAAAATCCCTTTCTAATCAATGAACAGCTGGCTTCAGCATCTAATAATACATATAATTATGGAGGCATTATTAGGTCAGATAGCCTATTTTTTCCTGTCAGACTTGCCTTTTCATGTTTAATGACCCCAATCAGATTCACCGCCCTTGTGAATCTCGTTACTGAGAAAATCACTGCTGCTGAAATCAGGCTTACTGGAATCTGTAAAACAGACCCCATCACAGCACGGCACGGTGCTCTGCTTTTCTTTCTCATGCCAGTTAAGCAAAAAAAAAAAGGTCTCCATGGGCCATTTTACTGTAAATGTGAACCTCAGCGTATCTGCTAGAGTTTTCTGTTCTTTTTTTTTTATTATTTAACGAGTCCAAACTGATGAACAAAAGTCATCCACTGTCTACATTAGGTGTGACATTGCTGTTACAGCAGATATAGTATTTCTCCTTGCTCTGATGGTCTTGTTACTCGCCCTGGAAAAGCTCTCAGTCACTCACTCATTTTCTACCACTTATCTGAACTTCTCGGGTCACGGGGAGCCTGTGCCTATCTCAGGCGTCATCGGACATCGAGGCAGGATACACCCTGGACGGAGTGCCAACCCATCACAGGGCACACACACACTCTCATTCACTCACACACACACACTACAGACAATTTTCCAGAGATGCCAATCAACCTAACATGCATGTCTTTTGACCGGGGGAGGAAACCGAAGTACCCGGAGGAAACCCCCGAGGCACGGGGAGAACATGCAAACTCCACACACACAAGGCGGAGGCGGGAATCGAACCCCCAACCCTGGAGGTGTGAGGCAAACGTGCTAACCACTAAGCCACCGTGTCCCCCCCTTTATCAGTCATCTTTGTTTATAAGGTCCACTACCCCCCCAACACACACACACACACACACACACACACACACACACACACACACACACACACACACACACACACACACACTCTCATTCACTCACACACACACACACACACACACACCGGAAAAGCTTTCAGTGAACATCATATGGCAGGTTGTATCCCCTTATTGAGGGTTAGCCGTCTGGTGTAGCATTGTGGTGTGCCACTTAGAAATATAGACAGATAACAAACAGAGATCTCTCAAGTCACCAGAACTACTTTGATTCTCCTGAATAATAATAATAATAATAATAATAATAATAATAATAATAATAATAATAATAATAATAATAATGTTCTCTGAATAAATTTAAAAAAATTAATTCATTAATTTATTTATTTAAACAACAAATAAATACATTAATTATTTAATTAAGTAAATTTAGCAGTATTTAATGCACGTTTCCTGTCTTAGCCATCTGTGACAAAATATTTGGCAGAAACATTAAATGAGTAAATTTTTCTCTTACTCAAGCGTGATTAATCTGGTATGATGGCTCATATAATTACAGTGTAGATGCAAGAAAGAATAGAAGAGTCGAAATGATTTTGTGGAGGTCGCTGTAATTAAAATAATAATAAAAAAAAAAACTTTTTTTTTTCAGAACCACAATAGAACATATAAACACTTTTAATGGTTTTGTTTCTAACCAAGTTACAAAAGAACTCTCGAAAAACCTTGTTGTTAAGAAAAACTGTGAGAAGCAGGAGAGCAAAAGCGAGAGAATAAGAGAGAGGAAGAGAGAGTTGAGAAGGAGGAAATGTCAGAGAGCCCGGATGGTGAAGTGGGATTAGTGCTGGATGAGAGAGCTGTGTGCTGAAATGAACGCTGCTCAGCATACTGATGTGGCCTTGTGTTGGAAGTGTCGCTCGTGCACATATAGCCGCTGGAGTGATCCACGATGAACAGGAAACGCAACACGTCCTCGACCTCGTACACGGCGAAGATGAAAAAACAGACGTCAGTCCGTATGTCACGCGTCTGGTAGAGTTCCAGAGTGGTGAGCGTGCAGCAAACAACGGCTTTAAAGGTCCGATTTTTCAGTGTTTTGAGCCAAATGATGTCCCACCGATGTTCACACTAATCACTTCTACTCCGATCTACACTTGTACCTGCTGCTGTAATCAGGAAACAAAACTCTCCTGCGGTGTTTTCACGTGTGCAGATTTTGAGGCGTTTAAATCATAGTAAAATTTAGTGCATTTTTTGTAACACAGTGATCAGACGCTAGTGTAAAGTAAAATCAGATTCCCCTTTATTTTGGGTTCAAATGAGGCTTTTTTTTTTTTTTTTTAATTCAGAACTTCAGGATGTTCTGTTCATTTGAACCACTGACCAAAAAGAGAGACTAAACTATGGACGTGAAACATTCTAACTTTAGAAATGACCTAATTAATCACTCATTCATTCATTTTCTACCACTTATCCGAACTTCTCGGGTCACGGGGAGCCTGTGCCTATCTCAGGCGTCATCAGGCATCGAGGCAGGATACACACTGGACGGAGTGCCAACCCATCACAGGGCACACACACACACACACACACTCTCATTCACTCACACACTCACACACTACGGACAATTTTCCAGAGATGCCAATCAACCTACCATGCATGTCTTTGGACCGGGGGAGGAAACCGGAGTACCCGGAGGAAACCCCCGAGGCACGGGGAGAACATGCAAACTCCACACACACAAGGTGGAGGTGGGAATCGAACCCCCAACCCTGGAGGTGTGAGGCAAACGTCCTAACCACTAAGCCACCGTATAATCCAGAGTGCACGGCACTGTTGCCGTCTCCATCACAGTGAATGAGTTATGCAGGCGTCATCTCAACTGTTTCTAAAAACCATTCACCACGACTTCATCAAACAAGTTAATGATCCAGTAAACGCTGATCATTAAGCTGAGATTCATGAGGATTCATTCGCGCTTTGTTTATAGCTGCCGCGTTATGGGATGGATTTGCTTTATTCTGTCAGTGTGTCATCGTGAATTCGCTTTTTATTTAAGTTGAGCACGAGTTCGTTCACTTTTATTATTATTTTATTATTTATTAGCAGAGTTTTCCAACTCATTTTCATGTGAATTTGATATAATAAGCTAATAGTTTGAACCGATGTCTATTTTTAACCAATTTTTTAACCAAGGTCTATGAAACTGTGATCAATTTTACGCAGGTTGTAATTACAAGCATCAGAGAAACTACACAATTCCTAACAACTGCTTTGTAGCTCGTCTATACTCAAAAGGCCAGATTTTTCCTCCTGAAGCCAATTCAATTCAACTGAATCTGACTTGTTCTGACTTCATTAAACACTGCATGAACTCTCTTCCTATTCACTTTATGATCCAGACCTGC